>NW_007246093.1:112866-126120 GCF_000164805.1 Carlito syrichta | reverse complement strand
ATATATCCTGAAGAACTCAAATCACTCTATAAAAAAGATACCTGTACACGTATGTTTATCACAGCATTGTTCACAATAGCAAGAACCGGGAAGCAATCATGCAGTCCATCAAAAGAGGACTGGATTAAAAAAAATGTGGTCCATATACACGACGGAATACTACGCAGCCATAAAAAAGGACAAAATCATGAATTTTGCAGCAACCTGGATGGAACTAGAGTGAAACAAATTATTCTAAAGGATATGCCTGGTTATTCTCATCCCAAGTCTCTTTCTGCTTCACAACTCCACTGCCTTTAGACCAGAACGTCATTCAACCCAGGGCTCTGTGGTGAGTTTTATTCATTATTCTAGCTAGATCTAGAACTGAACTTTACTATATAGTTCATGACTATCCACCTTTCCTTAGTTTGAGGTTAGAAATTGCTCAGAATTTAAAACTGAAAAGAACTAAAGCAACCCAGAAGTGCAAAAGAGACAAAAGAAAAAAAAAAGTAGAGAACCCTCCAGGATGGAATTACTACAAGGGATTCAAATTTTCTTTACATTTCTTCCTTTTCTCAATATGTTCAGTAATTAAGAAGATTTACTATTGATCATCAGGCATTGTATAGCATACAGAAGAATAGAAAGAAGATTAAAATCCATGGGATAACCAAGAGAACTCCCTTTACGTCTCCATTCTGTTCATCTTCCCTTTGTGGTCATCTCCTCCATTCATAGTCCAGACTTACAGAAGCTCAGTAAGTGAAGGGAAGAATTATGCACAATAAACCCAGTCAGCCACTTTCTAAAGTCTCTGAAAATATCAAATATCAATTAAGTTTGGGTAAACAGTACATGTGGACATAGGGAAAAACTTTTTTTTTTACAGAACATAATACAAACACATAGTCCAACCAATCTCATTAGTCAATTAGTTAACTAACTAGTGAATCAACATTTGAGTGCCTGTTATATGCCCTGAACTTAGAAGCAAAACTATGTGTTAATTACCTATGTACCCAAGTACCCAGAACAAAGACTAGGGAAGAGGTGAGGTTGGCCTTTTATTCTTTTTTGCTATATTCAGGAAAAAAACAAACGTGTTCATTATCTACAAAATTGAATGTAATGAATATAACATGAAAATTGATGTTTGGTTTAAGTTGATAAGGAATAGATCTTAAACAGAATTTTCTGTTTGTTTAGTTGAATAGGAATCTTTGATTTCTATTTTTGAGTCATATACTGCTTGTTAATGAAATGAATATGAATTGGAAATATATGTGTATGTATATGAATATATGTATATATACATATATATTGAAACAGATGAAATGGGTAGTGACAATGTACTTGATTACTTAGTCTGGTGTTTAGGAGTAGAAGACTACTGCAATTTAGGAAGGTCAGGGCCAAAAAAAAAAAAGTGCAAAAATCTCCTGCTTAATGATCATGAACAAATAACTGTATGGGATGTTTATTATTATTTATTTTTAGCGTGTGTTTCCATATTTACAGACAAAACAAGGAAACTGAAAAAGCACATCCATTTTGTGCCGTTCGTCTTGTTTTTTTCTTAGGGGTGAACTATCTTTCCTAGTACTCCATTCCTTTAATTGGTCCTTGGAGAGTCCTCCCAAACCTTTACAATGACATTCAGTGAACATTTCTGAGTGGTGCCAAGCCAGAATCTCTGTGATAGCTCACAAATTACGGATTGAACTAAAGCTGTTTTACTTCCTTTTGCAATGTTTAATGCATGAGTTTTCTTATTTGGTATGGTTAAGCTGATGACATACAATATTTTCTCTTCTTAAAGCTTCATGAATTACTGTGAATATGGTTTAAAATATGTTCTTTAGAAATGATTGCATGACAAAGCTTTCCTTCTATTGTTTCCTCTGTACATGGTTTGAAGCCAAAGGATTACACATGAATGATATATTTTTGAAAAAGTAAAAATAGACTGCAGGGATAAATTTAAGATATTTAAAAGTTACTGATTCTGCTTTGACAGCTGTACACAAAGAAAAGTGAGTTTTGAAATATTTGCAGATCTCTTCAATATCTTATACATGAAATAAAAGTCATATTTTCATGCTTATCTTAAATCAGCTTCGGAATATTTTCAGTATTTTCTAGATAGAGCTCTAGATGGAGGAGAAAACTTTATTAACTTTGTTAATAAAAGGAAAGAAAAACTTCTAAGAGTTACTCAAGATTGATTGTTATTTTCTGTTTCTTTGTATTTTAATAATTAAAATCCAGTAACTGTTACTTTGAAAGCATGCATTGACTCATTCAATAATGCACTTCCATCTCTCCTTGCACTTCTTCTTTTTTGGGTTTTTTTTTGGTATTTATCATGTTTGAACATTTTTGTGTGTATTAACTTTTCTGCTTACAGCATTTCTTTCTTTCTTTCTTTCTTTCTTTCTTTCTTTCTTTCTTTCTTTCTTTCTTTCTTTCTTTCTTTCTTTCTTTCTTTCTTTCTTTCTTTCTTTCTTTTTTTGAGTTAGAATCTCTGTCACCCAGGCTGGAGTGCAGTGGCACACTCATGGCCACCACAGCCTCGGCCTGCTGGGTTCAGGCAATCCTTTCGCCTCAGTCTTTCAAGTAGCTGGAACTACAGGTGCGCACTACTACACCCGGCTAATTTTTCATTTATTGTAGAGATGAGGTCTCGCCAAGTTGCCCAGGCTAGTCTCGAACCCACGGACTCAGGCAATCCACTCGCCTCAGCCTGCCAAAGTGCAGGGATTACAGGCTGAGCCATGGAGCCCGGCCTACAGCATTTCTTTAATGACTAGAATGAGAGCTACAAGAGGCCAGGGATTTTTGTCTATTTTGTTCAATGTTGTACCCAAGTACCCAGAACAAAGACTAGGGAAGAGGTGAGGTTGGCCTTTTATTCTTTTTTGCTATATTCAGGAAAAAAACAAACGTGTTCATTATCTACAAAATTGAATGTAATAATAAGTCAATGAGATTAGATAAAAAACAAATAGAAACATAAAAATGTGAAAGGAAGAAATAAAACTATGTTGTTTCTTTTGCAGATGAAGGGGATTATTTATCTAGAAGAGCAAAAAGAATAAATGGAAACACCACTACCAACAATAGGAAAATTTAATAAAATTGGACTAAAAACAGCAATCAGATATCAATAGCTTCCATATATACAAACAATAATCAGCAGAAATAGTGAAAAACAGACTCCATTTGCCATGGCAAAGAAAAGATATCTATGCATCTCTATGCATAAATTTAAAAAGATAGGTGAAACTGTGGAAAACTATAAATTACTCCTAAGTGGCCTAAAAAAGTAGACTTGAAAGAGTGGAAATCTACCTCTTCCTTCTGGATAAATAGACTCAAACTCTTAAATACATTATTTCTCGTTAATTTGCAAATATGAAGCACTCTTGCCCCCACATAACACCAGTTTTGCTATTGCTTTTTAATTTTAGAAGACAAATTGATCATAAACTTTATGTGGGAAAACAGATAGGCAAGAGTAACCAATAAAATCATTAAAAAGAAAGGCGATTTGGGGAGAAATATAAACTTACCAGATATTAACAATTTAAAAAAATTCAGAAAACTGAGTACTGCATGTTCTTATGCATAAGTGGGCCTAAACATTAGGCACACATGCACAAGGATGGGAACAACAGACACTAGGAACTGCTAAAGGAGGGAGGAAGGGTGAATAAGGGAACAAAACCACATGTTGGGTAACGTGTTCATCACTAGATGGGGGAAAGCATGCTCTTCAGATGTCCAAACCTTACCTTCACGTAATATACCTATGTAATAATCCTCATATGTACTTTATGATTCTAAAGTTTTAAAAAGTCTCAGTAATTAAAACACTGTAATCTTGGTGCTTGATGAAAACAATGTACAGGATAAAAAAACTGATACAGATAGGTCGAGCATAGTGGTTCATGCCTGCAATCCTAGCGCTTTGGGAGTCCATGGCAGGTGGGAAGATTGCTTGAAGCCTGGAGTTTGAGGATGCAGTGAGCTATGATTGTACCACTGCACTCCAGCCTGAGTGACAGAGCCAAACCTGTCTCTAAAAACCACAGCAACAAGAGTAACACAAGTGCACAGGAAATTTAATAATTTGTTACATCTCAAATAAGTCAAGCTGGGACACTGGATAAGCATATGAAAAAAGATGAAATTAGTTTAATTCTTCATACTGCAAACCAATATTTTATTTATTTATCCTTGTAAAAATGAGGTTTTACTATATTGCCCAGGTGGGTCTTGAACTCCTGGGCTCAAATAATCTACCCATCTTGACCTTTCAAAGTGCTGGGATTATAGGTGTGAGCCACTGCACTAGGCCAACTGCAAACCAATAATTTCAAATGTATCATAGAGGTAAAGGTACAAAAAATATCATATAGGCTACAGAAGAAAACTTAGATGAATTTCTTTATTAAGTGGGTTGGAAAAAACTTTCCTAGCTATAATATAAAATCTAGGAGTACTAAGGAAAATACTGATAAATTTGTGTACATATATGCAAAAATATTTTGCATAGTAAAAATAAATTAAAAACCTAAGCAAAAAAGGCACAAATGTTTGCATCTTATGCCAGAGACAAAGGGAAATTATTCCAATATCAAAATAGTTTACAAAATTGAGGTAGCCCACAATACAACAGAAAAAATGAACTAAAGATACAATTATAAAAATGCATAAGACTAGGATCGCCGGAGCCCAGCAGGTTGAGGCTGTGGTGGCTGGGAGCGGCCACTGCACTCCAGTCTGGGCGACAGAGTGAGATTCCAACTCACAAAAAAAAAAAAAAATGCAAATAACTTTTAAATTTATGAAATGAAGTTTAATGTTGCTTTAAAGAAAATGTAAATTAAAATTATAATGAGATATTATATCCAAAAGTTTGAGAACACACTCTGTTGGCAAGGATATGGTGATACATGCACTTTCATATATTACTGGAGGCAATAAAAAACTACGTATGCATTAACCCCGTGATGAAAAAATTACTTCTACAAATTTATTTAGACAAAACGAAAAAAGAAATGAGATATTATTAACATTATTCGTTGCAGCGTGGCTTGTTACAGCAAAAGACTGGAAACAGCTCAAACTACCGACTGAAAAATATATGGTGCATTCATACCAAAGAGTACTATAAAGCTGTACAAGGAATTGGAAAGCTTTCCATATCCTGTTATAGAATGAATGTTCTCCCTCACACACGCACACACATATTTAAGCTAAAAAATCAAGGTGGAACAATGTGTATGGTATACTTCCTTTTGTGTAAGAAGGGGGTGGGATATGTGGTGAACAACAGACTCATAGGCTTCCAGTGATCCTTGTCTCCCTGATATTCATGCCCTTGTGTAACACCCTTGCTTGTTGGTGGGAACTGTGACTTGTCAACCAAAGGAATATAACAAAGGTGATCACTTCCATGATTACATGATTTTTTACCTTATTAACATGTAGGGAGTTCTCTATATATTTAGTTATATAGTTATGCATTATCAGCTATCTATCTGTCTATCTGTCTGTTTGTCTATCTAATCTATTATCTATCTCACATATCGTCTCCCAGTGTAGAACTTGCCTTTTTTACTCCATTAAGTTTTTTGATAAACAGCTATTCATCATTATAATAAAGTCCATCGTAGCATCCTTTTATAGTTAGTACACTTGTTTTTTTTTAAAAAAGAAATCTTTGACCACCTCAAAATTCTGAATATGTTCTCCTATGTTTTATTCTAGAGGTTTATATTTTTAGCTTTCACATTTAGGTTTAGAAGCCTTTTCAAACTAAGTTTTGTGTAAGACGTACTTTAGGGGTTAAGATTCACTTTATTCTCATATGAGGGGAACCCAAAGAAAATTGGAATTATTTTGGGGGGTTGCGCCCCTTGTAGTACAGGCTTCCCCCATTAGGTAAGTGTTCTAGGAACCCATCAACATCATGTAGCAGCTAGCACTGCTGTGAGAGGCTGCATTTGGCTTCAGTAAATTTTTTTTTTTTTTGGAGATTCTTTCAACACATTTGCCTATTTCATGGTGGGTGATTTTCAAGCCCACCTGCCTACATTGTGCTGAGTGTTCAGTAGTTTTTGACCTGAAATGGCATGACCTCTGTGTCCAGTCCTCCCTGTTTATCCAGTCTTACCCTGAGCAACTTTTTTTTGTGCTTCCCAGATGAAAAAAGTCCTCAAAGGGAAATGTTTTGCAGATTTGGGAGAACTGAAACAAGAAACAGCAGAAGCACTAAATGGCATCAAAGTCGAGAAGTTCAAAAACTGTTCTGAGTAGTGGAAAAAGCATCTCCATAGGTGTATTACATTAATTGGGGAGTACTTGAAAGTGACTGGAGTTTAATATATGTTATTTTTGGGTACCCATGTGTATACATACATATTATTTAGAACTATGTTTTGAAAAGGTCTTTCTTTCTCTCCTGAATTCAGTCTCCTAAATCATCTCCTTGCCTCCAGTTTTGCCTCTTCCAGAGTCTGTTCTTTCTATAGTAACCAAGTTGATTTTCAAAAAAATGCCCCTTGTATAATATTATTTCCATTCTCAAAACTCTCTAATATCTTCCCATCATACTCCATAAAATTAAAGTATTCCATGACCCACAAGTACTTACATTATCTGGTTCATACATAACCTGACTTTATCTCTGAACTCATAGTCTGCAACTCTTCTGCTGTAGCCACACATACACCAGCCCTTTGTTGTTTTTTGAACTCTCCAAGTGTATTTGACTTCAGGACTTTTAAACTAATGTTTCCCTCTACTCAGTGTCTATCTCCAGGTACTTGCATGATTTATTATAATATAACACCTCCAATGCCATTTCCCCAGAGAGGCCTTCCCTAAACCACTGTTCTAAATAGCCTAAAATAGCACCATTTTTCTATGCCTACTTTGCTTTATGTTTCTTCGTATCCCGTTTCACTACTTGACATTGTGTTGTGTATTTATTGCCTGTCTGAACGTAAACTCCAAGAGGGCAGGGTCTTTACTTTCTTTCTTTTTTCATTAATCGGCCATCCTCTGAGGCTTGAAATGGTTTCTTTTTTTTCATCTTTATTTTACATTTGGGGGGTACATGTGTATATTTGTTACATGGGCATATTGTGTGGTAGTGGGGATTGGGTCTCAGATGGTCCATTCCTGAGATACTGAATACTGAGATAGACTTTGCTTTCTTTATCTTTGCCTCTCAACCCTAGTTAACATCAGTAGGTAGTACATTAGTGCAGTATGTATTATATAATATTGTATAAATAGTATTATATGTGTATAATATGTAATGTATAATATATAATAATACAATTGAATATAATAGTATAGTAGGTATTCAATATTTGTTAAATGAATTACTGAATAAATGGCCAAATAAACATTGAAATTAATGATGTTGAAAGAAATGCAAGAGTGCAGAGAGAAGAGGAGGGATGAAAATGCACTTCTCTTTCTTTCCTTTAAACTTCAAACTGTTTTGTATCATAATGCTTCTGCTTTCCACACATGCTTTTGCAGTTATTTATACAGTAAAGTGCAAAAAGATTTGGGTTCAAATCTTGATTCTATTATGTAACAGCTCAGTGACCCTTGAGATTCTCTGAACCTCAAATTTCTATGCAATGGGAATTAAAAATATCTATCTGCCTTGCAGTTTCATTGTTGCTAGCATTACAAGTAACAGGTAAAATTCCTACCAAAATGCCTGATATGTAGTAGGATTGCAAGAAGTGTAATTACTTTTATTATTTTATTTTCCACTAATAAATTAAATGAGGATATAACTGATTAAAAAAACATTTTGTGTCTTCCATAGTTGATTGTAGATTTTTTTTTGCACATATTAAGAGTACAATAAGTATTTGCTGTATCAATGCAGACAGGCTCATAAGAAATGAAATTACAACAGGGAGCTCTTTCCCTCTTTCTGTCTCTGTTCTAATTGATCTGCTGATTAATAACATAATTAATCTGTCCTTGTGCTGATTAGAAAATTCTCTAAAGAAAAATCCCCATTTTGTATAGCTTCTTAGTATGACAAAATATTTTTGACTTTTTATTTTTTCCGTAACTTTAGAGTTAGACGTCTTATTCAGTATATACAATATATTTCAATGATTTTTTTCAATAGGCAAAATACTTCTCCCCCTTCCCTTTTCACTTCTAAAACCTCACAAGCTGTTAAAATGTCCATCCCTTCTGCTCCATTTCCTCACCAAAATCCTATCACATACCATATGAATTTTTAACCCTAACACCTGTCTACCCACATGGTTCCAGAGGGTTGTATTAAAAAATATATTGAAAAACAATAAAACCTACACAAATCTCTACTAGCCCCCAAAGTCTACAAAATATAGTTTGTCAACATTGATTGTCAGTTGTATCCATAACCTCAGTGACCAGAAGAACACAAAGGACTTGCATAAACAGCACCCCTTTTCCACTTTTCTTAGTTCCTCACCAATGATTTCGTTATTCTTTAATTTGAATAGTTACAAAAACCTTGCATTTTATGTTTTTGCCTCATTATCCAGGTGTCAAGCAATCCTCTAAGCCATAGAGAAAGCCGATCTGTGAGATCTGCTTCCGCCTTAGGGTGTGGTTTGTGACAGAAAAGAACAAGAAGGAAGTGTGTTATTGCCAATTTTAATTTTTGACTCATTAACTAATGCTTGGTATGATATTTTCCCATTTTTGCATTGAGTGTAGGTAGGGAAACCTTTAAGGAAAACTTTTGTAGGAACCTTTGGCTCTGGGAATATTTAAAGTTCCATATACAGAGAATTAGTCAATGCTACTGTAGGGCACCTGGAATAATTGACAAGTTTCTCCTTCAAGCCTCCTTTATTCTTCCACATTCTTCACACTAACTTCATTTTTTTCCATCTGATGATTCAGTTGGCATCTGAGAGGAAGTGATGCGTAGAAGTAGTCCATCCTGGTGGGGAGAAGTATTTTATTAGACATTGTTCAGAATCACTGGAACATGGTGATAAAAAAAGAAAAGGAGCCCAACTTTCAGTTGGTTTCATCATTGCTTTATGATTTCCTATAGACAACCTACTTTCTTTTTGCTGGCACCCAAGGCGTATCACTCTCTCCTCTCTTGACATGCCACTGATCTCACACCAGAGATGATGTCTTAAGAGACATTGAGGTATACTGTTGGGAGGCCAACTCAGTAATGAGAAGATGACTACTTGATGGGGAAAAGAGAAAGATCTATCTTAATCTCACTTTATGTTAGGTATTTCATCTAAGGAACTGCATTTAGCTGTTTTTTTCCCCTTTGCTCACTCTTTCCCCCACTTCCTGTTTTGAAAAACTTTATGTTTAAGAGACTTGTAAGTAAGGTAAAGAAGTCAATTTATCAATTTTAGTACTCTGAGTACATTATTCTCCCTGCTTTGAAGGGCAACAAGGAAGACTAAAATTAAAAGTATAAATTTGATAGAGCACTTTTTAATGTGGGAAGTAATGCTTTTTACCACTGATTAATAAAATACTAATAAGGCCAAGCTTGGGAATCTTAATTAAGCCATTTTCTTTGCTATGCTGTATGGTTTTAGAGCAGAAACTAATCCTAATCCTGATTATTTATCTTGAGAAAATATGTCCTCTTTCACAAGGTATTAAGGAACAGTGTTATACTCTCAGATAACATTGATTCTACCAACCTTTAAAGAAACTCAAAAGGCATGTCTTTTCCAGCAAAATACCATATTTCATTGCATCCACAAGGTCTTTAATAATAAGATTTTTCTTTATTTCATGGACCACCAAGAAAGAAAAAATGATGCCAATTATACATAATACAAATGCTTTTTATTACTAGTGTTTATTTTTTGTGTTGTAAATAGTTTTTGAGATCCATTTAGACATACATTTTTTAATTTATCACATAAATGCATATAAAGAAAATACACACATAAAATCAAAGATTCGAGGTTTTAAAAATAATTTTCACACTCAGAGTCTATTCTAGACTATTTTTACACAGAGAGTTGTCAATGTCTCTATTTTTCCTAAGAATACTGTCTTATATGTCATGAGGAGCTTGGGTGTATAGCATTTCTCATAGGAATATCCCACTATTGTTGCCAGCATTTTCTTTGATAACAGTGCTCCTTTTGATCTTACTGGAAGGTGTTGGGCAAACAGGGGCAATAACAGTCATCTTAAATTGATGACCCCAGCTTCCACCATAAGAAACTAGAAAAAAAAAAAGAACATGTAAAATCCAAAGAAAGTAGAAGACAAAAGATAATAAAGACCAGATTAGAAATCAATAAGATTTCATAGAGAAACATGATCGAAAAAATTGAAATTGAGTCATATATTTGAGTTCAATAAAATTGAAAAACACCTAGTCAGACTGTGCAGACTATAGGTAGAAAAGACATATTATCAATAACAAAAATATAAAAGGTGATATTACTAAGGTTGTACAGATATTCAAAGAATAATAAAGAACTATAATCAACTCTCTAACATTAAATTTAACATATTTCATGAAATTGACAACTTCCTTGGAATATAAACATTACCAAATTTATTAAAGAAGAAATAGATAACATGAATATCTCAATATATATTTAATAAATGGAATTTTCAGTTAAAAAACTTCCCACAAAGAAAACTTTATAACCAAATGGCTTTAATGATGAATATTACTAAGCATTTAAGACCAATTCTACATAAACTGTTCTATAAAATTAAAGAGAAAGACATACCTCCCAACTCATTTCATGAATACAGCATTCATACTCTGATACCAAAACTAGACAATGTAAGAAAAACTAAAGATCAATATTCCTCATTAATATAGATGTAAAAATTCTAAAAACATTTTAGCAAATTGAATTCCACAATACACATACACAAAAAATACATCCTGAACAAGAGGATATAATTCCAGTAATGCAAGGTTGATTTAACACCAAAAAAAATCAGTGTAATACAACATATTAATCAACAATAGAGAAAACCCATCTTAATAGTGTCAAAACAGTTCTTAAAAATCTAACATCCACTGAAATCTTGGCATAGTGGAACAGAAGACAACTTCCTTAACCAAATAAAGTCATCTATGTAAAATGTATAGCTAACATTATTTTTACATTTCATTATGAAAAACTGAATGCTTTTCTCCTAAGATCAAGATCACCTGTACTATTCAGCATTGTATTGGAGGTACCATTGGTGCAATAAGTTAAGATAGAGAAATAAAACTCATCCAAAGTAAAAAGGAAGAAGTACAATCGTCTTTATTCATAGACTGAATATATGAATATGATTTATTTATAGATTATATGATATAGAAGATCCAATGAACTCTACAGCAGAATCACTAGGACTAAGTGAGTTTAAAAATGTTACAGGATAAATGATAAATACGATTTTTTTCTACATACAAGTAAGTTTTCTACATACAAGTAAATTTAAAATATGACTTACCTTGTCATCAAAAATGTTAAATCAGTAGAGATATACTTTGCAAAGATATGAAAGAAATAAGGAAATTTTACAGAGTTATCAACATATTTGTGAAGTTGTCCAGTACACATGAGTAGTACACTGTGCATACAAGTGCAGTTTATTGTATGTCACTTATACTTCCGTGTAAGCTGTAAAAATTTAAAAACAAACCAAACTTTTTAGTTTTTGTATGCTGCAAGGAATTGTCAAAAAATCAGTGTTACTCACCTATATTTCTGCATCTCTTTCTTTCAGATACAATATAGAATTGAATTTTATACCTTTTGAAGTGAAGTATGACCATTTGCTTTACTTTGGTTAATGAAGTATGAACACAGTATTTTCTGTCCCTTCCTAATGAAAGCATCTGTATGGTCCTGATGTTGAGTCTCCATCAGCTGAGTCTCTATGTGAGGATGATGTGGAGCAGTCTCCTGATGACATGTGATCCAAACACAGGCATATTGAGAAATCAAGTTTTGCTGTCTTAAGCCAGGCATTGGCAAAAATTTTCTCTGAAGTTCTAGATAGTAAAGGTTTTAGGCTCTCTAATGTCTCTCACAACTACTCAACTCTACCATTGTTGTGTGAAAGCAGTCACAAAGTACAAAAATGAGTGGGCATGGCTGTGTTGCAGTGAAGCTGTACAAAAACAAGATATTGCCCAGATTTGATCTGTAGGCTGTACTTTGCTGTCTTCTATTTCAAGCCATTTAAATTTGGGGTTATTTCTTCAGTTTTACATAGCCTATCCTGACTTATAGAGGAATCGAGACACAGACCCATGCCAGGCATAATATGGGATAGCAAATGGAAAGGCAGTGTCCCCTTCCTCTTCCAAGGCCAAAGTAGAGTAGCAACTGTGTGCAGCAGTGGGCATTGTTGGGAGGAGTGAAATGGTGGTTTCCCCAAAGCCAAAGAGGAGGAGCTTACATGGCAACACTATACAGGGCCTCTGTATGAGAACATTTTTAACAGCAACTTGAGAAACTCTCAGAAATGATGAAGGGAATCACATTCTAAATATCAAGTCTATTAAAATTTGAATATTTATTGGAGTTATGACCCTACTTTTTTAGCTTCAATTTAGACTCTTTAGGAAGATTAGAATATTCATATATATATATGTATATATATATATAATATATATGAAAACTAAGTCATTGCTAACTTAAACATTACATGTTTAAAAATAGATCCTCATGTGTTGATACTAGATAGTTTACTAAGTAACTCTAACTCTAACACAAATTATTTGAATATGATACATTGCTAAGAACAAAAATTCCTTAATAAAACATTTCTAAAAGTACTGGCACCTAACATTTTCAGTAAAAATATTCTGAGCTATGACTTGTTTAAACAGCCTAAAGACTCTGCCTAAAGAGAAAATAAATGTGGGCTGAAAAATAAACACTGTAATGTGCTCATATGTAAATTAGGGCAGGAATGATTTACAAAAAGGAATCTTCCATCTACTTGGCAGCTAGAAAAATCGTGGGAAATTGTTCCCAAATTAGTTTGTGAGCCACTAAAAAAAAAATACTGGTTAATAATCAGAGCATTATTTATAGTTGAAATAATTTATTTTTTAATTATATAACTAGATGGCATTGACCAAGAGTACTTTTAAGATTTTTCTTCTGAAGAAAATATTCCTTTTATAATTAATTTTCAAATCATTATATTTTGGTTAAATATGTTTGACATTTAAAACAAATTTTTTTTTTTATTTTTTTACGGGAA
>NW_007246093.1:103947-112846 GCF_000164805.1 Carlito syrichta | reverse complement strand
TCTAACAGCTGCTGGAGAGGGTGTGGTGAAAAGGGAACACTTCTACACTGTTGGTGGGAGTGTAAACTAGTGCAACCTCTGTGGAAAGCAGTGTGGCGATTCCTAAAAGCTCTAAAAACTGACCTTCCATATGATCCTGCAATCCCCCTACTGGGAATATACCCTGAAGAACACAAATCACTCTATAAAAAAGATACCTGCACACGTATGTTTATCGCAGCATTGTTCACAATAGCAAGAACCTGGAAACAACCATGCTGCCCATCAAAAGAGGACTGGATTAAAAAAATGTGGTACATATACACGATGGAATACTACGCAGCCATAAAAAAAACAAATTTTTTTAAAGTTTATTTTTTTACGGGAAGCTCATGGATGGCATGGCTCCGAAAGACCCTAGTGCAATCTCCTTACTTTAAACGTGGTTCATATTCGAGATTAGAATATGGAAATGTGATGGAGGAGACGTCTAAGAATAGAGTACACAAGACTTTGACTTTTGTCTTTCTGGCATCTATTTCTTTGATTTTTGTAGGAAAGGAAAGGGTCACCTCATAAGGAACTGAAAGAGGCCTCTGGTCAACAGCCACTGAGGACTACTACCTCAGTTCAACAGCTCTCAAGGATCTGAATATTGTCAACAAGCACTAAATGAGCTTGCAAGTTGATTCTGCCCCAGCTGAACCTATAGATGATGGTGGTCCTGGTTGATATGCTGATTGCTGCCTTGTAAGAGAGCCTAATCTCAAAGATTCAGATAAGCAATATTTAGGTTGCTGACCCACAGAAACTGTGAGACAATCTTCTGAGTAATTTGTTGCACAGCAATAGATAACTAATACATTCCAACAGGCTAAGTTGGTCTTGGACTATTTTCTGTGTTGTCACAAATAACAGTTTTGTAAAATATTCTATTGAGCTGGTGGCCTATGCCTGGGAGGCTGAGGTAGGAGAATTGCTTGTGGCCAAGAGTTCCTGGTTGTAGTGCACTACAATGATTGTGACTGTTAATAGCCACTGCAGTCTGGCCTGGACAACATAGTGAGACCCATGTCTCTAAAAAGGAAGTAAAGAAACAAAGAAAAGGAGAGAGAGAGAAACACAAACACCTTTAAAGAGACATGAAAACAAATAATACATTTATTAAATATTTTGTATTTTTATGCAGTAATTTTCCCTTAAAAGCAGGTTGTACCACACTCCATAATTGCTGAAAGTTTTCTAGTTTGTAAAAAACTGACAGGTATATATAGGCAACCACCCACAATCACTCCATGATTTGGTACAAGTTGTCTATGTGGACAGCATGGTTGTTGATTGGAGTTATGCAATAATAATTTAATTCTATAGAAATTTAAGAAAACTTAAAGTTATGAATTCATGTAATATATTATTTGTTGTGGTATACAACTAGATAAACAAGCAAATCACATTGTGATATTTTCTTGTAGCAATAGACTTGTCTGTGAAACCATTTTGGCTGTCACTAAAATTCAAGCATGCACTACTTTGTATGTGCTCCTATCAAATCAATCCCGACCTTAAAATCATCTGTGGTCAAATATGTTTGGAAAATTCTGTTTAATGAAACATATTTTTCCTTGCATTGCAGATATGTGTGCACTTGCTTTATGCTATTTATTAGTCCATAACTTTTTTGGTGGTTGATATTTTACCTTACTCATCTTTGAATCTCCAATAGTGCTTTAACATAATGTTTTCCTTTGAAAATTACCTTGTCAGATTTTGAAGGTAGTTTAGAGATTATTTACCCAAGTGGATTTGAAATTATGCCCATTGGAAATCTGGAGGTTCTAATGCTTTGGGTACTCTTCCCTGCTTTGATTAATGTGCTTTTTTTGAGTCACTTGGCTTTGAATATGTAAAACAAAAACAGAGCTTTTCCAGTCATTTCACCTTATGGATGAAACAAACCAAGCATTAGAATGTTTGGTACATCAATCAGGATAGATTTGTTTATGTTGTAATAATAGACAAACCCTGATATCAGTGACTTTACACAGCAAAGATTCGTTTTTTTTCTCATTCTTGTTGCTCAATCCAGGTTAGCAAGGAGGAGCTTTTCAAAATTACCATTCAAGAATCAAAGTTAATTGAAGTTTTACCTTATCACATGGCTTCTAGGATCTCTGTGGCAAGGGGAAGAAAATGTGAGTCACACACAGACTCCTTATGCTTCTTTGTCATGTTTGCTCACATTTCATTGGCTCAAGTAGGTCACACAGCCATGCCCAACTTCAAAGGGAGTGTGGAGACTGGGCACAGTGGCTTCATGCCCATAATCCCAGCCTTTAGGGTGGCCAAGGTGGGAGGATCCTTTGAGCCCAGGAGTTTGAGACCAGCCTGGGCAGCATAGTGAAACCTCATCTCAAAAACCCCAAAAAGAGTGTGAAAGTAAACTCCTACCTTGTGATTGGAAGGAAAGCTGCAATATTTGTGATAAACCCTAAAGAATATTGCAGTTAGAACACTTGACTTACTTACTTGGTCATTTCTCAGTAGTTCTCTACTACTACTTGAGTTTGTGTAATAAAGAATGAAGTTCTTTATGAATTACATGAGAATAAAAGCCATAAAAAAATAAACATGGCATAAGAGGTTTCCTTTGATTATCTTTCTTCTCCCCAACACTATCAGTCCTGACCTTTGCTTGATTTTCATTGATCTACAAATAAGCACACATTTGCTCCCTATTCAAATAAAACTGTTTTGATCCTCTTGCCTCTAAAAGTGAAAATCTTGTATTTGTTGGGCCCAGTGGTGTGTGCCTATTGTCTCAGCTACTGGGGAGGCTGAAGCAGGAAGATCACTTGAGTCCAGGAATTTGAATCATGATTGTGCCACTGCACTTCAGCTTGGGCAACAGAGTGAGATCTTGTCTCCAAAATAAATAAATAAATAAATAAATAAATAAATAAATAAATAAATAAATAAATAAATAAACTCTATACTTTTGTTTCATTCTCTCCTTGATTTCAGTAACACTTTACTTTTCTATTTTCTTTGTATTTTGGTCTGTTTCTGCTCTTGTCATATTTTCTGACATTTCTACCTCTTCTCTGAGCCCCCAAACATCGATATACTTTAATGCCAAGTTATTAATATACAATGGATAATTTTCTGAGAATAAAAGTAATTAAATTAGGTTTAAATTCCAAGTCAAGCCCTTACTCTGTGTGAAAAACTGGGTTGTTTACTTCTCTAAGCCTACTTTTGCATTAGAAAAAAAATGATATTACCCCTTAGTATTTATTTATTTATTTATTTATTTTGAGTTGGAGTCTCACTCTGTCGCCCAGACTGGAGTGCAGTGGCCACTCCCTTCCGCCTCAACCTTCCAAGTAGCCGGAATTACAGGCATGCGCTACCACGCCCGGCTGATTTTTTGATTTATTGTAGAGATGAGGTCTCGCTGCCCAGGCAGGTCTCAAACCCGCGGGCTCAGGCAATCCACTCACCTCAGCCTCCCAAAGGCATGGGATTACAGGCTGAGCCACCGAGCCCGGCGACCCCTTAGTATTTTTAAAGAGGATTAAATTGAGTACACTTGGTAAGTAACAATACCCTAAATGCTTTTTCCCCTTCTCCCCTTTGCATTCCAAACTCCTTACTTAACATCTCATTTTCTTTTTCCAAAACCACTGTAATTGCTTTACTAACTTTGCTGTTTTAAGTCACTCCAGCTTTAATCCATTTTAAACAGTTTCACTAGACTAATCCGCACAGAATGAAACAAATAAATAATATATGTTTATTAAGTAGCAAAGTGGCATGAGATGTATATTAGGAAGATTAAAGTTCAAATCCACTCAGTCTGTCAGTTAAGGTGATCTCAGTATGGTCTCAACTTATATCATCCATCATAATCTCATTAATTCTCTTAATCAATTTATACTTTGACAGATTAATTTGTTGCAAATTAAAATTCCATACACACATTACTTTTATTTTTCTTGACTCATTCCTGGGATGTCTTCCTTGTTTTTCTTTGTTTACTTTAGTTTTCTTTTTTAATTTTAATTTTTATTTTCCTTTGTGAAGTCACTCAGGGTTACTCTAGCCCACAGAGCTCTTGTCTTCTCTACTATGTATGTACCATTGATTCAATGGTAGAAGTATCTTTTCTTTCAACTTTTTTTTTTTTTGAGTTGGAGTCTCACTCTGTCACCCAGATTGGAGTGCAGTGGCCGCTCTTGGCCACCGCAGCCTCGACCTGCTGGGCTCCGGGGATCCTTCCGCCTCAGCCTTCCAAGCAGCCGGAATTATAAGAGCGCACTACCACACCCAGTTAATTTTTGACTTATTGTAGAGATGAGGTCTCGCCTGCCCAGGTGGGTCTCGAATCCATGGGCTCAGGCAATCCACTCACCTCAGCTTTCCAAAGGCACGGGATTACAGACTGAGCCACTGAGCCCGGCTTTTTTCAAATTTTAAATGTCTTATTTTAAAGATGTGGAGTACAATTTGGGGTTAGATATACAAATGTTCATCATGCAGGTACCCTTGTTGATGAGGTGTGCCCCCTTCCCCTGGCAGTTTCCTTCAACTGCCAATTCCAACTCTCCTCCCCTCGCAGTTTCCCACTTCTCCCAATCCTTTTCTCATAGTATTATGATAATTGTTCAAGGTCTGCTTATGAGTGAAAACATATGGTACTCTTCTTTGTTTCTGTGATAGGTCACTGAGCATGTATGATTGACTCTAAATATATCCAAGTTGCTGCGAAGTCCATATGTTTGTCCTTCTTTATGACTGCATAAAATTCCATTGTGTATATATATCACATTTATTTAATACAGTCCAGCTTTGATGAGCAGCATGGTTGGTTTCATGTTTTTGCTATTGTGAATAGAGCTGCAACAAACATGCGTGTGCAGGTATCTTTTTTGTAGAATGATTTGAGTTTCTCTGGGTATATTCCCAATAGGGGGATAGCTGGGTCATGTGGAAGATCAATTTCTAGTTCTTTCAGAAATCACACCGTCTTCCAAAGAGGTTCCACTAGTTTCCATTTCCAACAGCAATGCAGAAGCATTCCTTTTTCTCCGCATCTTTGCCAGCATCTGTTGTTGTTTGTTTTATTAATGATGGCCATTCTTACTGGGGTTAGGTGGTATGTCAATGTGGTTTTGATTTGCATTTCTCTGATTAGTGAGGCTGAGCACTTTTTCATGTGTCTGTTGGCTGCCCATATATCTTCTTTTGAGAAGTGGCTATTCATGTCTTCCCACTTTTTAATGGGGCTGTTTGTTTCTTCTTCTTTTGGCATGTTTGAGTTCCTTATAGATCCTAGATGTTAGACTTTTTTCAGATATACTGATGGCAAATATTTTTTCCCATTCTGTGGGCTGCCTCAGCACTCTCTTGATGGTTTCTTTTGCTTCTCAGAAGCTTGTCAGCTTGATGAAGTCCTACTTTTCTATCTTATCTCTTATGGCATTGGCACTTGGGGTTTTGATCAGGAATTTGTTACCAGTAGAAGTATCTTGAGGGCTGTCATATGTAATGCATTTATATAAGGAGAGTGTATTAGGTAGAATAAGCCAGATGTTGTAATAAGCAACCTTAAAATCTTAGTAGATTTACAAAATAGAAGTATAGGTCTTGCTCACACAACAGTTAAAATGGAGTATTTGGGGGATGGACTTCCACAAAGTGATTCAGAGACCCAAGCATCTGGGTCAAGGCATCTCCATCCCTTAGAGTTATGCTGTCTAACATGAGTAGTCCCCAGCCTGCGTGTGGCTATCGAGCATTTGAAATATTGTTAGTCCTAAATGAGATGTACTGGAAGTATAAAATCTACAGCAATTTTAAAGACTTAGTATGAAAAAAAGTAAATGATTAAATTAATAATTTTCATATTGATTACATGTAGAAATGACAATATTTTGTGTTATTTGGTTAAATAAATTCATTATTGAAATTAATTTCATCTTTTGGCTGTTGACTATTAGGAAACTTAGAGTTTCACATGTAGTTTTTCTATTATAAAGCACTGTCCCAGAAGCTCAGAATTCTTTCAGAGATTCTGCAGGTGGTAAAAGACACAGGAAGAGGGTACAGATAATTGTAAGCTTTATATAAGCCATGCTTGAAAAATACATATATCACTTGTGTCCACAATCTCTCATCTAGAATTTAGATATGCAGTCACACTTTTTTGAAGAAAGGCTGGGAAATAAATATAGTTTTGTGTCTAGGAGAAATAGGAACTCAATTTCGGTGACCACATGAGCAGTCCTTTCTGCAATATAGTCTATGTATATGTGCATGTATTTGTGTTGGTGTGCGTGCAGGAATGCACATGTGTGTATTTGTGTGAGTGGATAAATGTTTTCCTCTCTGCCTACTCTCCTGTATTACCCAGCTCCTTGAATCTTAATATTTTGGAATCTTTTCCTCCCACGCCTTGCACAGTCACTTAAGCACACAAAGTCTCACTAAATACTTTTTGACTTATTTGAATAATAGTAAAAATATGAAGACAGGAATGAGTGTACCTGAATTGGGAGATACTGAAGATACTGACTTTACTAGAAGGGGTGAGTTTGTATGTGTGTGCCTAGATTCAGAGGTACTGGGGAGGGAGTAAAGTGTAAATCAAGGAGTAATTGGAAATTTGACAGAGAAAGAAGTTACAGAAGGCAACAAGTACCAGGTGGGGGAATATGTCTTTGATGCTATACATTGCATTAATGTGAGTTAATGACTGGAGTACAGTGGGAGATGGTGAGATCTTTATTAAGAAAAAAACTGATGCTGTGTGCACTGATACATTGGGGTGGGGAAAAACCTCAAATCAGGGCGGCCTGAGAGAAAGCTATTGATGATGCATTGAGGTCAAATCAGGTTTATTTAAAATATGTGTTAGGAGAGCAGAAAGAGAAAGAAGCTGCAGTAATAGCCTGCTATCTCTTCTCTTAAACTTTTGTTGCTCTCCTTTTTCTGAACAAAGACATCCACTCTGTTTTTTTGAGATGGCATACTGCAGACTTCTGTTTGTTTATTCTTCACATGCAAATTATCTCTTGTTTTCCAGCCGGTCTGCTCTTTTCATAGTCGACACAGGATAGGTGGAAGGCTTATGGCATTGTAGCCCCAAATAACAAGAAAACGCTAAGAAGTTTCTTCATTTTTAGAAAAATCCCATGTGGTATACCATTGAAATCAAGCTGTGAATGTTGATGCCAGTCTCTTTTGTCCTACCAATTGTTTCAGACTTTTTCTCCCACTGGGGTAGGGTAGTGGTAGTCCATACACCTGAGAAAGGAACTGCTCTCAGTCCTGCAGTATCCTTGTAGTTGGGGGAAAGAGTTAGTGACAATCACGGGTGGGCACTTGGTGTTAACTCATCTGTATTGTCTTGAAAAAAAAAATGTTACCTTTTGTCTTTTGCTGTTGTCTAGAGTGGAGACAGCGGAAAATCTGTCACTGACTTAACAGTTGCAGGCTTGTGTTTGTGTGTGAACCGGTGTGAATGCATATATGTGCAAATTAAGAAAGGACATTTTATACTTGCATAGTGATCATGAGTCAGTGTTTCGTCGTAGGTTGAAGTAGTTATGGATGTAGACTGAACACCTATTCTTTATCATATCGTGATCAGATAAGCCTACATTAAAGCATCTAAATATAATTTGTGTTTTATGTTTCTTGTTTTTAAAATATATACTTTAGTATTCTGTTTTTTAAGTAATACTTTCTACTGATATAAACATTGCAGCACCTATTATGTCATCTGATCTTTAAATGAATCCTTTGACTTAAAGAAATTACATTTCTCATTTAACTAGCTAAGAAAACCAGGATCCAAATGGCAAAATGAGTTACTCTGGTTCATACTATGTGGTGATTAGTAGTGAAGATGATATGGGGCAGAAGAAAGAAAATAGATGTAGTTAAGTTTTAGTTGGAATGTGATCCAATTAATTGGATTATAGATGACTTTAGAATCATGCAGATGCTTGTTAAAAATTCAGATTTCTGAGCCAATGGAAGATCTATTGAGTAGTGACTGAGAATCTGCATTTGTAATAACTGTCCCAGGTGCTTTTATGCATACTTAATTTTGAAAAGCACTTAATTAGGCCTTGTAGTTAAAAAGTCCTAGATTTAAATTGTAGCTCTTTGATACCAAGCATTAGTTTTCTTGTATTTAAAAATATGGATGCTAACACATATAACTGTGAGTAACTTTTCTTAAGTACAAAAGGAAATTCGGTGAAAACATGATTTCTGAAAAAATAGTGAGGGTAGTTTTGTGCCAAATGTGTGTTTAGTTTATTCTTGAAAAAATCATGCAAATTTAAACTGTTAATGTTATCACACAAGGAGGACAAAATTAGTAAAAATAAATAAAGAAAAAGAAAATAAACTTGGCTACAGGTCATACAAGCTTATTTGGCTAACTTAATAACCCATCTGAAAAACATGGGCTCCAAGCTTTGAAGGAAACATAAAACTTGTGAACTTCAGAGTTTAGATTGTCTCTAACACAATATAACTCTGATTGCCTGCATGGTCAAGTTTTTTAAAAAATTAAATTCCCCTGGCAATCCTAGAAGCAGAACATGAATAACTTTCAAAAGAAAAAAATCTTTGTTGTTTGCATAGCACAGCTTCCCATTCAGTTGGAAAAAAATTACTAAAATTTTGCTTGAAAAGCAGTGATTGAAATGTTCTGAAAAATTCAAAGAACTTTTTTGAAAATATCAGCTTCAAAACAAAATTTCTCAAGGTTTTTATGAAACCAAAACACCAAAACCCTGATGGGTGCTCTCTTATCTCTGGCCCATATGTTGTTAGCTAATCTGATGCTCTGAATATTTTTGGGAAAAGAATTTTTGTATCATGGAGCCAGATTTTCCAGTGCCTC
>NW_007246093.1:72663-103831 GCF_000164805.1 Carlito syrichta | reverse complement strand
CCATTATACAAATATATGTATAGTGAGTGGTTCGTTTAGGTCATCAGGGGATCAAGAATATGGAATGATTTTTGATTATGACCCTGATGACCTGTGAAGAAGGATCAGGTTTTTTGAAAGTTCACCCGCATTTTAGGAAGATAAATTATTGAGAAAATATTCAAATTTAAAACGTGTTGGGATCCACTTTTTGCTAAACAGCCACTAGTCTAATGTTTAAGAGGTAGACCAATGAGGGGAATTGGTTTGATTGATTGTGTGATGAATGCAGATTAAGATAATTGATTAAAGTACATATAGGTAGAAGAAATATTACTTTACAGATTCTGGATAAAGTAATTAATTTGAAAAAAAATTCTAATTGAAGCTGCTCATGCTATTGGTTCTGCCTGTTAAAATTTCTTAAAAAAATATAAACTTAAGTCTTCAAATTTGCATCTAGTTGCGTCATCATGGTTGTTTTATAGAGCACTTGGTAAGTGAAGAGAATAAGAGAATAAGTATCTGCACAGTTGATAACAGACAAGCCCAACTCAAACATAGATCACACATTCTAGCCTTTGATTCAATAAACTGGAGCTGAGAGGTGACTCCTGCGCAAGAAACTACATCCTGGTTTTCCCGCAATGAGCATGTGCCATCACTGTGTCATAGGGATGCCAGAGAGTCTCAGACAAAGAAAGGAAACATCTTTGAAAAATGTGAAAGTAGCATGCAAATTTTGTCTATTATTGCAAAGTCCTTAATAATGGTGGTACATTCTCTGTGAAGTTGCCTGGGAACATACCGGTACCTGAAGATGGGAATTCTGCCAACAATGAAATCAAGTTAAACTAAATCACAAAAGCAAACAAAACACAAACAAATAAACAAAACATGCCATTGAGACGTCCAACAAAACCACATTTTAATTAGATCCTATGAAGAGTTGTTTGCTAATTGTTTTTCAGATCTGAGCTGGGCTTGGTCTCAAGGATCGAAATAAGTTCTAGGAAGCATTATTTTCTCAAATACTCTGGGGAAAAAAGGCCCCAAAATTTTATGAAGCATTAAAAAATTCACAATGAATTTGTTAATAGGACCTCCCCTTCTCTTTGTGACAGATGGTAATATCCATCTATATCTTTTATTTTTTTAAAGCTTGGATATAGTTTCTTCAAGGAGTTTTGAAAAGTTGGTTAACTATATTGTATGAATTTGTGTTATGAATGTATGGTATACAGAATACAGTCCTAGAAACACTAGACTAAGGGAATATTACTCCCTACCTATTCCAGAAATCTGGCATGCTCAAGGTCTGTAAAGATACTCAGTGATGACTTAATTTTGGTTTAGAAATATTATGTGTCTACCAGAAGCAACTTCTACCCCAAAACCTCAATCATTCTGTTATTTTCAATTACCTGTTGACTCTACGCTGATCAGATTGAACATCAGATCAACGGGCAGAATGTTGATTCCTTTGGTTAATAAAATCTTTGTACATACAACATTTTGCTTACTTTCCCCTGACTATTATTTTTGCCTACCAATCTTTTTAAAAGTTTTGTTGTCTTTCATTCAGTCAACAGCTATTTGAGCTGCTGTTTTATTCTGGAACCATGCTAGGCCCTAGACATACAGGATATGAAAAAGACATGATCCTTGCCCTTAAGGTCTGTGGACACAGCACTAAACAGTAATAATGTTTTCTCTGATTTTAAGGAGCTTCTCGACTGCTTTTAGGGTACCGCTCCATCTGCCTGGCTTCCATTCCACTGCAAACTCTAACACTCATATTTTATCCATTCCTCAATTATAGTTTAGGTAATTGAATTCTAACTTTCAGCCTCTTCACGCTGTACTCCTGGCTGCTGACATCTAGCTTGTCATTGACCTATTGAGGTCGCTGTCTTGCCTCGAGTGTTTTTTGTTTGTTTGCTTTTTGTTTTTTTTGAGTTGGAGTCTCCTCTGTCACCCAGACTGGAGTGCAGCGGCACGCTCCCGGCCACCGCAGCCTCGACCTGCTGGGCTCCGATGATCCTTCCACCTCAGCCTTCCAAGTAGCTGGAACTACAGGTGTGCACTACCCGGCTGCCTCAAGTGTTTTCATTTGTCCTGACTGCACAACCCCCACAAGTGGAACAGTGGAATGTTTATAGGTCATACAACTTCAGGCAAGTTTCCAGAGTCTACTCTCCTGATATGGTCAAACAGGCTCACTGTCTCTCTAAGATAACTTAGAAATGCCAATGTAAGATTTTTGGTGATTTTTAAAAGTTTTTGTACATAAAAATTAGTTTGATATTTCCATTTTAAAAATTAGAATTAAATATATTAAAGCATTAACTTGTAATCTTGTTTTTCTTAAGCTTTTTAAAACAATTTTCAAATGTGAATTTCAGCAATAATTTCCAAGGGGGATTTGATCAATGTTTGATCAACTTAGAATGTAATAATAAGGATATTTAATAATTATTTAATAATCAACCCATATTTAAAGTTTATTGACTTTATTTCCTAAAACATTTAAAATTATATTTATAAATTAAACATATTCAACTTTCATTTTTAAGTACTTCAGGTATTTGACCTAACAAATATCTCCTTCCCAAGTACTGAACTCAGATACATCTTAAATTTAAGAATACAATGAACTGCATTTCATTCTCTTAATCATTTTAAGAAAGCTTACAAGCATAATGAAATGATCTTATACCTTTCAACTTGAAATAAAAAGCTTAAAAAATTATTTAATTTCATATTTTACATATGTAATTAAGAATCTACATTTGCTATTCAATTACAAGGCTAGATCTATGTATATCTAACTTTACAGTTTAAGTACCAAATATGCATAAATACAGAGCTTTGCACAAAATTATTAACATGGCTTTGATTTACTTAATAAATCTTCTTAATTAAAAAATATTTCTCAGTGTTACAAAACACTTACTCACTGTGAGCAACTTTCTTTCTGAGAAAGTAAGGGTTACTAATCCCAGGAAACTTAGGACCAGAGAATTTAGACCAGGACATAATATTTAGGATTTCAGATATACAGGATAATTTTTACTGTAATACTGACAGATGGGCTGAGTCCTTGTTTGTGATCTCTACCACAATAGGACCTTCACATACAAATAAGTTGGTAATATGGCCCATGATCCTAGGTACAAATTGTACCATTAGTCAATTTTTTCTATTGGAACTGAATAAACAGAAAAGTCTATAATTTCCTCCACTACATTTTGAACTTGAAACTTCTGGAGAAAAATCTGATTCCAAAGACACATAATACTATTTCACTAGATAATTCATATCCTAGTATAAACCTTCTTTAATTTTTTAAAAAATTTAATTGTGATAAAATACTTAAGGCATAAAATTTACCACCTTTACTATTTTAAAACTATTTAAAAGTACAATTCAGTGGTATTAAGTACATATTAAGTTCACATCACCCCCATTTGTTCGCAGAACTCTTTTCATCTTGCAAAACTGAAACTCTACGTATTAAACAATAATTCCCCATTCCCTTCCTCTCCCAGCCCTAACAACCACCACTCTACTTCTGTCTTTTTGAGTTCAACTACTTTATGTGACTCCTGTAAATAGCATAATACAATATTTGTTATTTTGCTACAGGATTATTTCACTTAGCATAATGTCTTTAAACTTCATTCATGTTTTAGCATGTGTCAGAATTTCCTTTTTTAAAGGCTAATATTGCATTACATGTATATGTCATATTTTTTAACCCATTTATTTGTCCACAGACACTTGGGTTGCCCCAATCTCTTGGCTATTGTGAATGCAAATGACTGTACAAATATTTCTTTAAATTTCTGCTTTCAATTCTTTTGAGTTTGTGCCCAGAAGTGCAATTTCTGAATCATATGGTAATCCTATTTTTAATTTTTTTGACAAACTGTCATACTGTTTTAACCCTCTTTAATTTTATGTCCTGATAAAGTGGAGAGAACTTTGTTCATCCAATGCAACTCCACCAAAGCTTCTGCTGACTTAAAAAAAAAAACCAAAACAACTTGAATTTTTGAATTGGGTGACTGAATTTATTCAATAATATTTTCTGAATATAGGGCCTTATTGACTGAATCCTGCCCATCTCTCATGACATTACCTTCATTTAAAAGTGAGAAAAAGACTTGAGGTCTATTTGCTTTAAGTATGGTTAAAAAACTAGCAGCACTGATATTAAAAAATGGCTAGAAATGCTGTAACTCAGGCCCCACACCAGGTCTAATGAATCAAAATCTACATTTCAACAAGATCTCCAGGTGATCTTTATTACATTAATGTACTTGAGAAGCACTGACTTGGATGATTTCTCTGAGGAATCTACAACATCTACAGGCTTTTTTTTTTTTTTAATGTTGGAAAGTTTATAAGCCTTAAAGTGAACTCAGACATTATCTAATATTTGTTAAGCATTTTTACTCCATCTGCTGGGTGGGCACAAGATCTCAATGGGTTAAGACTATAATACAATCTTTGGTCACAGGTCCTAGCAACAGTGAATACAGGAACATTCTAGGATGCAGGGTGCATGGAAGGTTAATTATTTAGATGACATTAGGCTACAATCAGGGTCCTAGAAAAACTCACAAATGAAGGCAAAATATCTTGTAAAGAAATTATCAATATACAATTAATTTCTCAAGGGCAAGAATTATGTCTTATTTAATTTTGCATCTTTGGAGCCCTATACTATATGTGACACATATTAAATGTTGCATAAATATTTGTCCAATTGAGTACTGGAAGAACTAATGCAAACTGGGATTTAGGCATAGGGGTATGTAGTCACAGCAGTTGAATGAAAGTTATGAAATCTGCTATAAGTGATGCTGTTAACCCTTCTGAAGACTGAGACCCTCTTGAGGGTAGATCCTGGGCGGTTATATCTGGTTATACTTTGCCCTAAAGTAACTCTGCCCTGGGAGTCTGGGGAATTTAAAGTTCTGACATTGTGAAGCTGAACTCTAAATAGAATAGGGTAGTCTTTGGTCTTTAGGAAATCACTTTTTAAAACAGACCAAATGGTTGAAGAGAAAGGTGACCTAGCTTTGAGAAAACCCAATACATAAATATCAGAACTGCCATAAGAGATAAATGTTACTGTCATGAAACTGCTTTAAATTTCCATCCCCAAACCTCATTTTAAAATAGTTTTATTTTAGAATGTTCTCTTTTTTAGGAAGAACATAAACTCTTTTAGGAAACTGCTCTGGGAACTCTGTACTAGGACAGGTTGGGAACTCAATTTATTACTAGAATGTTTCTGAAAGAAGATCTATTGGACTCATAGTTCAAGGTCACCTAGCCACTAATTCTAATGAAAGGAGAACACAGCAAGTACTTGTAATGTTTTCTTTTAATAATGAAAAAAAGAGTGATGCTTTTCTTAAAGGTTCTGGTGTTAGATGTTAAAAGTAAGCCTAGGCAGTCAGATGAGAGACCCTTGGGCAAAGATGGAACTAGGATTGGAAAAATCAGAGTTTCTTTAATTGATTCAAGTGAGACAAAAAGAAACTCACCATTTGATTAACTTGGAAAGAGGCTGAAGGTTTGCCTCAAGAAAATGTTTATACCTCAACAAATGTTAATACCACCCCACCCAAATTTTGAAGATTTGGCACCTCACTAGTTTTTCAATTGGAGAGTTTTACTTCAAATTATAATTCATGATAAAGTGATATGGGAAAAGTTAAGGATTAATAAAAAATGCAATATTGTAGGGATTTTCTTTTAAAAAATTCTCTAAAATGTGATTTATAAATCACTCAACTAATAGTCACTGAATATCCAAAAGCTGTGCTAAGAACTATGGGAGATTAAGATAGGGGAATAATATTTAAAAGCTACAATTTGAGGCCATGTATGAGTTTCACTTGTGCTAACAACATAGAACTACCCAGGTTTGGGTCAGAGGACGAATATTACTTCCTGCTGGGGCAATAATGGAAGAGGTGACATCCAAACTGAGCCTCTATTGAAATATTTTATGGATAGATAAAGAAGGTAATAAAGCATTTTAGATAAAAAGAAGAAATGAGCAAAGATTAACATAAGCCTTTTTTTAGTACCACTGTGTACTAGAAGCTATATTTCAACCCTAGTTTTAAAAATATGACACAAAAGTGTAGTGAGAAAAAACATGTTAGAATAGTAAGCCCACTATATTTACAGATATGCTTTCCTATACAAACTGGGACTGATGACAGTGATCCTTGAATGTCGGTTAAATCTGATTATTGAAATAGCTAAATATTAACAGTATAGAAAATTATATTCTGGTGAATTAAGTATAAAATCATTTCTATTTTTTTTGAAAGCGGGATTTATTGAGAGGACAGAGAATCTCCCACAGTGGGAGGGGGACCCAAGGGGGTTGCCCCATTTCTAGTTTTAATGTGAATCTCAAAGCACATGCTGGAGGGACCACCACCTGGTGGCAGGTACGTACATTGCATCAATCTGTTATTTAGTGATGGCAATAAATATTGTGAGACTTCTAATGACAAACTTTTATTTGAAAAGTGATAAACAACATGATCATAAAATAAGAGGTGATTATTTGTTGTACAAAAGTTTTCTCCACCAGATTACTTTCTAAATAGAGAAACTCTTGAGTGCATATGAGATAGATTTTTTTTTCCCTGTAAATCCTGATATGGCTTAAATAGAAAATAGTGAGAATTTTTGCTGTTTGCCCAAATTACTTTGACAGTTAGCAATTATAATTCTACCAACAATGCTGTCAACATCAGCATTTGATGCTCCATTTATTTTCTTTACTCCAAATTTTGGCTGGATATTGATGTCCAGAGCAGTCATGGAAGCCACCTGTTGAGGATTCAGAGACCCCATAAGCCAGTATCCCTGAATGCCTCTATGGAGCAGAACCGTCCTTTCTCCCCAGCCCATTCCCATTCCACACCAAGGACTGATTTTTACTTGAAGGAAAAAAATCACCTTTCTCACCTGCTCATAGATTTGCCTGGTACAGCAGGTAGCTTTACATATACTATGTAATATGATCAGGTTGACTTTGATTTTTTTTTTATTTTAGCACTTTGGACTGTGTATCAGTCAATAAAATATAAGTGCAAACTCTGACTCTACAGTTGGGTTCTCTGGGGTAGGAGAATGTATGTATGATAATTAACATTCTGATAAATTCAGAATTAAAGATAATGTGCATAAGTCTTTTGAAGATATGAATACAAATATGAGGAAAAACAATATTAAATGACTTGTCTAACATCTTTGTTGGGGTATGTGGGGGGATGTCTTTGCATGTACATGAGAATGTGTGTGAATCCTGTTACCTAGACTGGTGCACTTTTTATTATTTTAAACAATTGTTGAATCTAGCCTAATTTTCTTTTGTATTAATGTACCTGTGGTGAAATTGAAAACGCAGTTTTGTTATCATCCTTTCAAACTAAGTTTTCTAGTCTTGAAACTTAATTGTCATCTCTATCTTTCTCGGCTATAGTAATTCCAGTTCCATTAATTCCTTGACTAAATTTGTCATATGAAGCTTACAAAATGTTTATGAGTTTTCCTTCTGGCATAAGCCTGGCTCTGTCATCGACTTTGTAAGCCTCAGGTGGTCATGTGAATGGTTTTATACACATCATAGCTTATGACATGGCGGAATAAATAGCATTTAATGGCAGATGGGTTACAGTGTATATTCACATGCAGGGAACCGTGCAGGCGACCATAACTGGGCAAGTTTTCACAGCTGGAAAACAAGGGAACAGATAAGAACAATGGTAACATAAGCCTAGAGTCAGGACTTTAATTTAGGACTCCTTATGTTCTCAGTGCCTAAGATCAATACCGACTCTTAAACTTTGGAAGAGATTGAGCCTGTAGTTTGGGAAAAAATAATTTGAATCTTGGGTGAAAGAAATGTGGAGCAGAAAAGAGGCAAGTTTCAGCATACATCTGGATCTTTCAGTCAATCTTATATAATTGACTACACTTTCTCTCTTTTTCTGGAGTTTGGTCATTGTTTAGATGTAGCCCCAGTGTCTTCTGTTTTAAAATGACCTAGGCAATGATGACTCTCCAAAAACCAACTCTCTTCTCCCAGACGTGAACAAAGTTAAGGAGAGAGTCTACTACCTCTTGAGTCCTTTTCAACTTCCTTAGGAACAGCTGAAAAGTCTCTGTAATAACTTTAAAAACTATCATGGAGACTTTGCTTAAAGATTATTTGCAAGCACAGAACCTAAGAAAGTTGAGTTTTCAAGTTCTGCTAGGAACACAGTGGAAAGTTATATGACTTTAGGCTATGAAAGTATTTGTGTTTTTTGGATGTCAGATGGGTGTCTAAGACAGAGTTTCAGCTCTTGCTGTCTTTCAGTGTGTTGCCCAGAGAGCTGATGGACAGACAGATGCCCCATATTCCTCACGTTTTATCTGAGAAAAAGTCCTGCCAAAACCACATCCTGTTATAAAGCTGCATCTAAGGGGATGCCTGGTACTGCAGCATTAATTAGGAAGTGCCCCTTCCAGTGGTCAGACCCTTCCTTGCTGTGATGATGCTGTCAGATCCAAACCAAGGATCCAGCTCTGCCAGGTGGACCACAAAAGGAGGGATGCTCTTTTTTCCCCTCTCCTAGTGAAAAAGACGCCTCTGCTAAGCTCTTCCACGTTAGAAATTCACTCTTGCATATCTTATGTCTTTCAGTGACACCTCCAAGGATTTCATTTCTTTAGACCTTAAGAGATCTTTGAGGAAACAAAGAGTGTGAATTATCAGGCAGTCACTTGAAGAACAATAGACAAAGCCAGAGTCATCAGAACATACACTAGTGCCTGCACGCATCAATGCCTTATTATGATATCAGATCATGGTAATTTTCAAATGTTGTAATTTGGCAAATCGTATCTTCAAATAGCTGAGGAAGTTCACCTTTAAAAAATAGCGCTTTTACACAGAGACTGATTGCTCTTTTTTGTACTTTCTCTTCTCTGAGTGTTTGTTGCGTGTGTGTTCAAAGCTCTCCTCTTTGTTGTCCCATCCCTATAGAAAGTGTGCTACTTTCTGCTGGTTTCTTGTGCTAGCTTTGCTCACTGAGGCAGAGCTGCCCCTGCAACTGTTCAATACATCTGACTGGCAGTTATCCTCGTGTGTAGCCAAAAGACCCTGAAAATGCACTTCCCTCCTCCTATTTCTAAGGTAGTTGGAGTTAATAAAAATTAATTAACTTTTACCTCTTTACATTTTATATCATCAAAGACAATCACAGATTTTTTTTCAAACATAGAGCAGTTTTTCTCCCTTTTCAAGTAAAATTAAACAATTAAATTATGAATAATTTCTTAGCTAAATCCTTTTACAATTTTTACCTTTGCCTTTACCTTTTAAATAAAGGATCATACACCTGCTATAGTTTCAAAGCAAAATAAATAGATAATACTAATTTAATCCCAAGTTGTAAAGATGATAGAAATTAATGCTGGCGATGTAGTGACTGACCCTGCTCTAGTTAAGCTGATATGCTTCATAGGTTTGCTTGTTTTTTGCTTATTTATTTGTAGAGACAGAGTTTTGATCTGTCACTCAGGTTGGAGTAATGTGGTGCAATTTTAGCTCACTGTAGCCTGGAACTCCTGGGATCAAGTGATTCTCTTGCCTCAGCTTCCCACGTAGCTGGAAGTACAGACATGCCATTATACCTGGCTAATTTATTTCTTATTTTTTGTAGAGATGGAGTCTCACTATGTTGCTCAGGCTGGTCTTAAACCCCTGGCTTCAGGTTATTCTCCCCCCTTGGCCTCCCTGCATAATTTATTTAACAAGGATAAAATGTCATATTTAGGGATTAACCAGTGATAACCTAAAATTACCCATCTATCTTTTTTAACATAAAAAATTGAAATCCTATATGTATCTAACCAATAAGGGATTGTTAACATTAATGATTACTCAACTTTATATGATTGGGTTTGAATAAGAGTGGAAAATATTTAGCAATTTTAGGTAATAAAAGATGATCTAAATTCCCATGAAGGTTAGTACCCACTCGCCTCAAAGAGAATTGACATATAATTTTCTAAATCCCTTATCTTTGTTTACAATAATCACCCCAAATGTGTAAGGTCTCTGAATTTCTTATGACCACACTGTTATTTCCATAATGCTCTGCATTTTTAAATTCTTCTTCTTTTCCTTCTAATCCTCAAATATAACTATTGAACCTTTTATAACTATTGCTCCATAATTATCCAATTGCCTTATTCTTAACCTCAACTTCTAGCGCTAATACTCTTGCAACTCACTCTCCCACGTACGATAAGGCCAATTTCAAGTTTTTTTCTGGGCTCCTTAAACTTCTAACTCTGGTCTCTACTCTCTTTCCCTCAGTTGCCTCTGATTTTACAGAAAAAATAGCCAACATCTGTTGAGAATTTTTTCATTTTTCTCATATGAAGCATCAAACCAGTTGGCATCTGCCATTAGTCCATCCTCTTCCTTTCTGTTACATTTGAGGACTCTGTTTTCTTGCTTATATTTCAAGCCCTCTCTTTCTGAAAGATCCTCATGTTGCCTTTAAAAATCCTCATATTCCTCAATAAAAGTAAGTTACTGAATCCTTTTTTTTAAATTCTTTTTTTTAGTTTCAGATCTAATTCTTCTCTTTCTAAATATGAAGTTCACAACCATGTTGCCTATATTGCCTTATTTATGGTGAACCCATCCAGCCAACAAACATTGATTTAATACCTACTATATGCCACACGCTGTTCCAAAACTGGTTTGAAAATTGTGATTATCAAGACAGTAAAAATAATTTAAAATGATTGTTTTTGAGTCAAACTTAAGTTTCTTCTTCAAAACTATTATTTGTTAATAATATAACTATAATAACTGTCAATAATTACTTTATGCTGACTTTCATATTATTTTGCATATCTCTATCTTTCTTCTTGTTTTACTGTGTCAGTCAACCCTTATTTACTCTGACAGTCAACTCAATTTATATCTATGTCAGTGTTTTACTTTATTCTTGCTCATTCAGTTACATGGTCTGTTAGGTCCCTTGAGCAGTATGACAGATACTGAGATGTTCTGCTTTCTTGGGGAAGTATATTTACATAGGGTTTGAAGAATGTAACTCCCTCATTTTTGTAAGGAGAAAAGTATTCTGTGAGATATTATTAAAATGACCATACAGCCCAAAACAATCTACATATTTAATGCAATTCTGATCAAAATGCCAACTTCATTCTTCACAGAACTAGAAAAAAACAATCCCAAACTTTATATGGAGTCAAAAAAGAGCCTGAATAGCCCAAACAATTTTAAACAAAAAGAACAACGTGGAGGTATCACAGTGCCTGAATTCAGATTATGCCATAAAACTATAGTGACTAAAACAGCATGGTACTGGCACAAGAATAGACAGATTGACCAATGGAATAGAATAGAGAAGAACTCCCCAAACCCCAGGCTGTGGATCAGTACCCATCTGTGGCCTCTTAGGAACCAGCTGCTCAGCAAGAGGTGACTGACAGATGAGCAAAGCTACGTCTTCTGTCAGATCAGCCATGGCATTAGATTCTCATAGGAGCATGGAACCTATTGTAAACTGCACATGCATATGAGGGATCTAGGTTGCTCTCCCTATGAGAGTCTAATGCCCGATGGTCTCCCCCACACTTTGTCCATGGAAAAACTGTCGTCATGAAACCAGCCTCTGATGCCAAAAAAGGTTGGGGACCGCTGGGATAGAGAATCCAGAAATAAAACTACATTACTGCAACCAACAGATCTTTAACAAAGCTACGTAATCCCAGCAAGTCGAGGCTGCGGTGGCCATTAGCGTGCCACTGCACTCCAGCCTGGGCGACAGAGTGAGACTCCAACTCAAAAAAAGAAAAAGAAAAAAAAAAAGCTGACAAAAATAAACAATGGGGAAAGGACATTTTATCAATAAATGGTGATGGGAAAATTGGCTAACCATATGCAGAAGAATAAAACTGAACCCTTCTCTCCCTCACCATATATAAAAATTAACTCAAGATGGATCAAAGACTTAAATGTTAGACGGAAACTATAAAAATCCTAAAAGAAACCTAGGAAGCACTCTGCTGGACATTGGCCTAGGCAAATAATTTATGACAAAGACCCCAAAAGCAATTGTGACAAAACCCAAAATGGAAAAATGGGACTTAATTAAACTAAAAAGCTTCTGCATAGCAAAAGAAATAACCAACAGGGTGAACAGAAAATCTACGAATGGGAGAAAGTATTTGCAAATTGTGGCTCAGACAAAGGGCTAAAATCCAGAATCTACAAGAAATTCAAGAAACTCAGCACATAAGACATCCTAATAACCACAGCAAAAAGCGAACAAAGGATATGAATAGACATTCCTCAGAAGAAGACACACAAGCAGCCAACAAATATATGGGAAAATGTTCAACATACATACATCAGAGAAATGTACATTAAAACCATACATCAGAGAAATGTAAATTAAAACCACAATGAGATATCACCTCACACCAGTCAGAATGGCCATTATTAGAAAGTCAAAGAAGAACAGATATTGGCGAGGTTGTGGAAAAAAGGAAACACTCATCCACTGTTGGGGGGTTGTAAACTAGTTAAACATCTATGGAAAACAGTCTGGAGATTTCTCAAAGAACTAAAAATTGAATTACAATTTGAGCTAGAAATCCCACTACTAGGGATCTATCCAAAGGAAAAAAAATCAATATATTAAAAAAGATACCTGTACTCATATGTTCATTGCAGCACTATTCACAATAACAAACTCATGTAACCAACCAAAGTACTCACCAACGATTGACTGAATAAAGAAAATGTGGCATATATACACCATGGAATACGACACGGCCATTAAAAAAGAATAAAATCATGTTCTTTGCAGAAATGTTGAGGAAGCTGGAGATTATCATCCTAAGTGAACTGACTCCGAAACAAAAAACCAAGCACACCATGTTCTCACTCATATGTGGGAGCTGAACAGTAACAAAGATGGAAATATGACACTGGGGGTACCAATAAGAGAGGAGGTAATTAGGGTTCAGAAATTACCTACAGGGCACAATGTTCACTATCTGGGGAATGGGCCACCTGTGACCTAATCCTCACCACTACACAATATGTCCACATGCTTGTGTACTCTCTGAATCTAAAATATAATTTTTTTTTTTTTTTGAGTTGAAGTCTCACTCTGTTGCCCAGACTGGAGTGCAGTGGCTGCTCCCGGCCACCGCAGCCTCGACCTGTTGGGCTCCGGCCATCCTTCCACCTCAGCCTTCCAAGTAGCTGGAACGACAGGCGCGCGCTACCATGTCCAGCTAATTTTTTTATTTATTGTAGAGATGAGGTCTCGCCAAGTTGCCCAGGTGGGTCTCGAACCCGCAGGCTCAGGGAATCCACTCACCTCAGCCTCCCAAAGGTGCGGGATTACAGGCTGAGCCACCGAGCCCGGCTTAAAATATAATTTTTTAAAAAAAGTATTTGGTGAGGCTTTTGGATGACTGTCTAAGAAGAGATACAGAATTCTCACTCAACTTTCCATGATTCCCTTGCCTGAAGAGCTGTTGGCACAACAAAGTAAAAGTAAAGTAATTCTATACTGAAGCCTAGCATGAGCCAAAATATAGATTCTCTGTCCTTATATACTTAGGAGTGTAGGTTTCATCAGCGTTCAGGGAGTTTAGGATGAATATTACATACCATGCTAGCATATAATAGTTACTCCTGGCAAATGCTGGAGCACTCTTACTCCTAATATTCAAGATCCTGATGATTTAATGCAGTTCTAGAGCTGCTCAGAGCCCTGGTGCTATGCGCTCTGTGATAGGGAAGAATTCCTTCATGCTTTTGACCTCATTCGTTTTGTAAAATTAATATGTGTTGGTCGGACTTGGTGGCTCAGCCTATAATCCCAGCACTTTGGGATGCTGAGGTGAGTGGATTGCCTGAGTCCGAGGGTTTGAGAACAGACTGGGCAACTTGGCAAGACCTTGTCTCTATGATAAATAAAAAATTAGCCAGGCATGGTAGCGCGGACCTGTAGTTCTGGCTACTTGGAAGGCTGAGGTGGAAGGACTGTGGGAACCCAGCAGGTTGATGCTGGGGTGGCCGTAAGTGTGCCACTGCTCTCCAGCCTGGGCGACGAAGTGAGACTCCAATTAAAAAAAAAAAAAGAATTAATACATGTTGGGGTCTTTTTCCACAGGTCTGCCCTGTTTCATGACTCAGGACAATAGGTTAACGATATCTCATAGCCTTTCAGAAAACATAATTGCTGTAACCAAGATGGCATTAGAAGGTTCTAATGATGAGGTCTCAAGGATATGGAAATCTAATGTGGGAGTTATTTTTTTAATTTGAGGGGAACATTTAGTGCCTTTGAAATTATAACTTACAGGTCAACTATTAATATACTGCCCTTGCTAGAAGATTTGGTAAAAATACAAACAGCAGCAAACAAACACCATCTGTAACCTTAATCCTGTTGATAATATATTAAAAAATATGAGTTGTCTGGAGCTATATATTCATGCATTCTATTAAAAACATATTAAGATAGGCACTGAAAAATGATTTACAATCCTCAGTGCTTTAGGCCCTATGCAAAGAACTTATTCTGTAGAACAAGAAAACATACCCTTCCCAACACAAATACAAAATATATTTTAAACTAAGTCAGATAATAACACGTGGAGGCCATGTTGTAGGAAGGCGTCTAAAACTCTTTTTGCTAGATAATCACTGACGATTTATTGATGGGTTCAGACTTCTCAAGGTTTTTGATTATCTGTGGCCAGAGATGAGGTTACGTAGAATAAAATGACTATCACATCCACTGCTGTGGATGAGTGGGTGTGGCTGGTGCAAACATCTTATAAGGTGGGCCAATAACCCAAAGGAATCCATTATAGAATATAAAATGAGATGAAGTTTTTAGCATAATGCTTGAAACATTGATAAATATATAAATTCTAGAATCAAAAAATATTTCCCATAGCATGCAGCTTAGGAACAAGAACTTGAAGGATGGCAACATCTCAATAAGCCTAGCCTTGTATATTTGTATATAACAGGTCATCACTAAATAGTTCACAAATTAATCTATATTTGTTAGGGTATCATTAGTCTCTCATAAACTCTCTTTTAACTTTCAGTTTTTCCCCCCGAGTAAAAGCTTGTTTTGTGTGTGTGTAACAATCCAATGAAATTGTTCCTGATTGGTGAGTGAGTTTCCTCCATGAGGTGATTGAGGGATCTCGTCTTCTACTATCTTATGACCATGCCACCTTTTGGGGCATCCTCCTTCATTCGGTGGAAAGATGGGGAGATTGAAGGAAAAGAAGGTACCTTTACTCTTAACCATCTGGAAAAGGTGTGCACAATTTCTGCTAATACTAGGTTATCAGACACTAGTCATATGAATCCTTCATAAACTAGGAATCTGAGGAAAATTCTCCCTGTCTAGGCCACTGATTCTCATGATTACTTTATACTACGGAAAGGCAAGCAGAAGTTCTTGGTAAGCTGCTAGTTATTTCTTCTGTAAGATTATCACATAAAGCTTTTGGAATATAAACAGATAAATCTGAATAAATGGAAATGTGTTTATATTTACTTACACAGTTGAGTCTCATTTAACAGTTGTACAACTGTAGCAATTCTCTGTCTTGGAGTTTAAATGTTGCATGAACTGGCTGATAGGGGGCATCATTTCATGAAGTAGCACCTAATCTAGTAGGACAAGTCACTAAAGTATTTTAAGGATCTATGTTGTTCTTTGGTGTTTCACTGAATCCTTTTTCATGTTCTGAAGCCTGCTGATAAGTTCATGGCTACTAAACATGTGGGCTTGAAGTTTGACTTGAGAAAAGAAGCAAATAATTTCTTTCTGTTAAAGTTCAGTTATGGTCATCTCTGTCATTAGATCAGACCCCCAGATACTCATCTCTACCTCTCTTTCCTCTAGGCTAGATTACTACAATAAATTTCTCTCTAAGACCGATTTTTTTTTCATGTTATCTGCTATTCTGTCTTATTATGGAAAGGGGCCACGTTTTGTCAACATTCTTCTATATCATTACTATTGCTATATGCTAAATTCTGAATGAATATCATAGCATGAAATTTGTATTACCAAAATAATAAGCATGCTCATTCAAAGAAATTAAATATTGCGACAAAATGATAAAATGCCTTTCAGACCTAATATTTCATTTCTCCTTCAATGAATAAACAAAGTTGAGTTATTTCCTGGGTTTAATAAACACACTTGTTTGTAATCTTTTTAACATAGAGCTGTAGAAAACATGTTGCAGTCATACTAACTCTTAAGAAAGACCAGCCTATAGTATAAATATAAAGGATTTAAAAATCCATTTTAATTTATATGCAACATAGAATTATTGCCTTTATTAAATCATAACCTGAATTCATTCTGAAATTACAATTTTCATGCATTTTTCTTGCTTCTTAATTTTGAGGATTTTTTCCTTATCCTACTCTCTGCCCTATGCAGAATGTGGTGAGAAGTTGTTAAACATTTACACATTTATGATAAGAAATTTTATCATAATTTTAGCTTTGTATTTTTTGCTCTCCCTTAGTAATTTTTGCTTTGAATTGTCATTCCAAAATTGACCCTTAAGTGAAATTATGTGAGTGTGTGTGTCTGTATGTGTGACAGAAAAAACAGTTAATCGGAAATGGTATGCCTTCTAGAATTACTGTTCTCCGTATAGGCATAAATTGTATAACAAGGAAAGAACATGAATAGGTGCTGATTTTTGTCGGTTTTAAATTTAATATTTATTTTTATCAGCTATACAAGCATGAAACATAAGAAGTCAACTATTCTTAAGTAATGATCCTCAGAAACAGCAATGAAATAAACAACTTAGCCGGGCTCGGTGGCTCAGCCTGTAATCCTGTGCCTTTGGGAGGCTGAGGTGAGTGGATTGCCTGAGCCCGCGGGTTCGAGACCCGCCTGGGCGACTTGGCCGGACCTTATCTCTACATAAATCAAAAATTAGCCGGGGGTGGTAGCGCGCGCCTGTCGTTCCAGCTACTTGGAAGGCTGAGGCGGAAGGATTGCCGGAACCCAGCAGGTCGAGGCTGCAGTGGCCGGGAGCAGCCACTGCACTCCAGTCTAGGCGACAGAGTGAGACTCCAACTCAAAAAAAAAAAAAAAAAAAAATAAACAACTTATTCTGATGTCTTATCTAATTACTGCTTCTAGAGTTTCTGGGGATCTCTATGTTACCTCCATTTTCCAAATTGTAGGGATATAAAACTTTTCATAAACTTCCAGACCAGCAGAACATGTTATATGTTGGTAGATGATTGAGCCACTGTGAGTTATGGATTGAAAATGAGAATGGGGCTGGGCTTGGTGGCTCAGCCTGTAATCCCAGCACTCTGGGAGGCCGGGACGAGTGGATTGCATAAGCCTGCGGGTTTGAGACCAGCCCGGGCAACTTGGCGAGACCTCATCTCTACAATAAATAAAAAATTAGCTGGGTGTGGTAGCGTGCAACTGTAGTTCTGGCTACGTGGAAGGCTGAAGCAGAAGGATAGCCAGAGCCCAGTAGGGTGATGCTGGAGTGACCGTGAGTGTGCCACTGCACTCCAGCCTGGGTGACAGAGTGAGACTTCAACTCAAAAAAAAAAAAAAAAAAAAATGAGAATGGACTAAGGAGTTATCTAAGACAGAGAAATTGGGCGTATATAATGATATAGTTAGGCTAGAAGTAGTCAGATAGAATAGGAGAATATTATAATTCAGCACATCCAGATAGGTAGTCAGGGTTCCTCCTAGAATGTTGCCCAAATTCTACTAGGCACATACATATGGACAGAGTTTCCATTTAGTTATTTTATTACTCATGCTTAAATATAAGTGGCCATCACCTCACACCTGTTAGTATGGCTTTTCTCTTCCTCCTGTCGCCAATTTTTTCCCACTCTTGCCTCCCATTGGCATGATTAGATTGGCAGCCAGCTGACACCAGAGCCTGAAAGCCACGTTTATACCTTAGTCAGACTCCCTGAGATACAGAGCTAAACAGGGGACAAGCAAGGAGCAACTTTGAGAAAAAACAGGTGTTGGACCAGCATATATCATTTATGAGATTTCAAAATATTAAAATGCTGTTGATTTTCTTCTACATGTTTATTGTATCTAAGGTAAATCTACTATCTGAAGATATTAAAATAAGATAGCTCATCTATTGATTTCATTTAATATTTTTGCAACTCTATATCAAGGCACATAGTAGTAGCTCAATAAATATGTCATTAAAAACTGCATGAATAGATGTAAAAATATCTTCTACTTGCAATTTAAATGATCTTGGTTTAAAATGTCTACTATTCCTAGTCACTTTTTAAGTCCCTGTGAAACACGATCTAAAAAACTAATTTACAACGGCAATTTCCTATTTTTTCCAGCTTAGACAGTAGTAGTTTTAGTATCTTTGCTTATCCTTTTCTTCTTTCAGACACACTTTTAGCGTTGCAGTCAGAACTACCTTTTTGAAGTAGTCTGAGTCTAAATTGAAGTATATAAAAGTAGCTCATATATTCACCTTTTTTCTAAGTCCTCCATCTAGCTCTTTTTCAACTACTTTCAAAAACTCATGAGCCAAAGCAGGTAGCACCTAATATATTGTAGGAATAATATAAATATTACATGATGTAATTTTCATAGAGTCATGGTAAAATTAGCAATGAGAAAGAATTAATAAAACAAAAACATGTCAAAGAAAGAATAAAAACAATGTTTTTTTTTTTTTTGCTTAAGAAGGCTTGTATTATAAGTTATGAAGGATTGTTGAAGATTATGATTTTGACCTGTTTTGGGTTATTAATAACAGTTAATACTCTTGAAAGGGTTTGCTAATTTCTCTTTATTAAAAAAGGTTTTAATAGGATTTATTTTTTCCCTCTCTTTATAGGATTATAGTATGTTCATGCATGTCAAGTACAGGTCAGTGTAGGGCTGATTCTTAGTGTTGCTATTTAAAATTGCAATGTAGTACAACCATATGTATTTAAATAGGGAAAAACACTGTTATTAATTCAGTCATGGGTATGGCCTCTCATTAATCTAAGGCTGTTCAACCCTGCTTATCGGTGCCATCCCAATGTTTTTACAAATAAAATTTAATAAGTTATAGTCCTCAGAGAGTCAATCAATAATTCATATCAGAAACCACTAAGAAAATTATTGCAATCATATATATACTTATAGAGAATTTGTAGAGAATATTTAATTGATTGACATAAAATTACTTATTAGAAATTAATTTTGTAAATTGCTCCTTTCAGTAGTGAAATGTCAGGTGTATGTTTCACAGGTGATGACAGCAGAAATTATGTAATCTCTGAGGATATAATGGGCTTTGAGCTCTTTTCCTTCTTGGAAGTGTGTGGCTGCATCATACCCTCTCTCCCTCTCTCAAGTAAGTATGAACTCTTGTCAGCCCTCGTTAGTTCCTCACTTTATCTTGTGCTAACCCTATACAGCGGAGCAGGTTACCAAGCAACCACTGGCTGTCTCTAAGAGTGTCTGTGGCAACCGTACCTACTGATACCTCCTGTCACAATGTCTACCGTTAAGTTGTCAGGATCGGAGCACCAAGGTAGTTGCCATAGTCACTTTTAGCAGTGGCCTGTGGTTGCTGGACTGAGAGCAGAGTGCTGTGTTTCCAAGATAATTAATGACCTAGGCACTGTAGTCTTCATTTTTAAAAGAAATCAAACAAAGTTTTGATGTGTATGAAAATATTTAGACCATTAAAGTGTTTGTGATAATTATGGTAATATTAACTTAAATATCTGAACTGGGTAAATGTCATTCTATCTATGATGTAACATTTGCAGGTGTGGCATCTGAGGTTTACCTACTAATGATGTGTGTCTCAATGTAAGTCATATTAGGCAAGGATTATTACTATTTTATATATATTAGAAAGCAGCGCTTTAATTGTTTTTATATAGTGAGTAGCTCCACCTTCATCTGTAATGACTGTAAATTTGTGCATATATGTTGTGATTAGCTGGGTAATTAATTGGAGTGAGTACTGCTAACAGTAAAAATACCAAGAGTAGTTACTATTTATCACTTGTTTACTGTGTGTCAGACCCTGTGCTAAGCACTTTACTTACATGATCTCATATAATCTTCATAAAGTCTTCTTGAGGTAGGTAGGATCACTTTCCACCTTTAAATATAAAAAACCCTAAACTAATAGAAGAAAAATGATTTGACTAAAGAAAGAAAGCTAAGAAGAGCAAAGTTGAGATTTTAAAAATATTTTTAATTGACACGTTATAATTGTACATATTTATGGGGGCACAGTGTGGTATTTCAATACCTGAATACATTGCATAGTGATCAAATTAGGATAATTAACACATCTGTCACTCCAAGCATTTATCATTTCTTTGCATTGGGAATATTCAAGATCATTCTTTTTACCTATTTGAAAAGATACACTAAATTACTGGTAACTATTATCACCCTACAGCAGCACTAAGTGTCTATCAACAAATGAATGGATAAAAAAAATATGTTGTATATATACAACAGAATGCTATTCGGCCATAAAAAAAATGAAATCCTGTCTTTTGCAAAAGCATAGATAGAACTTGAAGACATTATGTTAGGTGAAATAAACCAGGTACAGAAAGACAAATATTGCATGATCTCACATGTGAACACTAAAAAGGCTAAAAAGGTTGGAATTTTAAACCTAGATCTGCTTGACCCCAGAGGACTTAAGTAAATACAATTTTTGAAGGAAAAAAAAACCATAGGAAAAAGAAACCTAGGATGGGTAAAAGGGACTCTGATGAGAAATTATTTGCTGTAGAACATTCTCTTTGCAGCACTGGTTCTTGAAGTTGACACAGAATCAATCTAATGAGAAGTTGACTGCATACATGATATGATTAAGTTCAAGAAAAGACCTCCAAGTCTAAAAAATATTTTGCTTTGCCTCAGAGTGATTTAAGAGTCATTTATTTGAGTAATGATATTGTGGATCTAGGGATTAACTGGACTCGTAGTGATCAGCAAAGGATATTTCTGATGATAAATTTGGGAAAGATAAGTTCCTAAACTTGGTCTACTTAAAGATGGAGGCTGGCAGATATGCTAAATGGAAGCAGGGGAAGAAATAACATGAATTATAAATAGCTGAACAGATAAATTTTAAAGGCAGATGTGAGATACTAAATATTGATTATTTACCTCATAATTACTTTATAATTTTGAGGAGCTGGCTATTGGTTGGTGTTTATGAAGAAGAACACATTTCTATCTCATTCTTACTAAGATTTTCATTGACATATGGTGTAATTCACTTATTTTTGTACAAAATTCTGTCAAATGCATATAGTTGTATAATCATCTCACAGCTACTCCCTCCTTCTTTCCTTCTTTCTTTCCTTCCTTCCCTTTCTTTTTCTTTTTTTTTTCCTTTGTGCTAAGAACACTTAAGATCTACTCTCTGAGCAAATTTCAAGTATACAATGCAGTATCGTTAACTATAGTCACAAGTCTATACATTGAGCTCCAGAACTTATTCATCACGCATATCTGAAACTTTGCCCGATTTTGTTCTTATTTTTCAAAAGTGTTTGGCTCTTTTAGTCTCTTTAACTTTCCATATATTTTTTTTAATAATCATGATTGATTTTGACAAAAATGTCCCACAGAGATTTTGAAATGAAATTTTATTTCACCAGTAGATCACTTTAGAAGAATTGACATCTGCCCCGCAGTCCCCCTACTGGGGAATATACCCAGAGGAACTCAAATAACTTTATGAAAAAGATAACGTGCACATGCATGTTTATTGCAGCATTATTCACGACAGCAAATACATGGAACAAACTGTGCTGCCCATCAAAAGAGGCCTGGATAAAAAAATGTGGTACATATACCGGATGGAATACTATGCAGACATAAAGAAGGACAAAATTATGAACTTCACAGCAACTTGGAAGGATTTAGAGTCTATAATACTGAGTGATCTATCACAGAAACAAAGAATCGAGTATCACATGTTCTCACTCATAAGTGAACCTTGAACAACTTCCACAATACTATAAGAAAAGGATTGGCAGCAGTGGGAAACTGCCAGGGGAGGGGGGCGGCAAACCTCATCAACAAGTATACCTGCATAATGAACATTTGTATGCCTAACCCTGAATTGTACCTCAAATATTCAAAATAAAAAATAGAAAAAGAAAGAATTGACATCTTTACAATGTTGAGCTGTGCTTTCTATGATATGCAGTATCTCTTTATTATTTTGATTTTCTTAGATTTCTCTTATAAATTTTCTTTTAGTTTTAGCATAACAATAGTTCACATATATTGCAAGATCTAGAACTATTTCACATTTTTAAAGCTATTGGAATAAAAATTTAAAAAATAAATATTCATTTTTTCGTTGCTGATGAATAGAAACAGGATTTTTTAACCTATCATCTACTTATTTATTTTAATTGACAAATTAAAATTGTGTATATTTATGATGTACAATATAATGTCTTGATATGTGTATACATTGTGGATGGCTAAATCAATTTAGCTTACATATGCATTATCTCAGATTTAATTTTTTTTGTGATGAGAACATTGAAAATCTACTCTCAGCAATTGCAAGTACACAAGACTATAGCTAATTAATTCTTTATGTTGATATTTTATACTGTGACTTTGTTAAACTTACTTATTAGTTCTAATAGATTTGTGGATTCATTATGATTTTCTACTGAAACAATTATGTTGTTGAGAATATTATCTATTTCTTCAATCTGTATGAACTTTTTTATTGTCTTGTCATATCAGCTAGGATAATCAGTATGATGATGAACATGAGTGGTGAGGGTATATGTCTTTGTCTTGTTCCTAATCTTAGGGAAAAAACACTCAGACTTTCAACATTAAGTGTGGTGTTAACTGTAAATACGTCACAAGTAAATTTTATCAGGTTGAGGAAATTGTCTTCTTTTCTGAGTTTGCTCAGAGGTTTTTCTTTCTTTTTTTTTTTTAAATCAAGAATGGGTGTTAGGTATTGTCAAATGTTTTTTATGCATTTATTGAGATGACCATGATGTTTTTAATAATTAGGCTGGTGTTAGGTGAAATACATTTATTGATTTTTAAAAAATTTTGAATAGTCTTGCATTCTCAGGATAGCACACAACTAAACTATCCTGTGACAGTATATTATCCTTTTACTATATTCTCAGATTCAGTTTTTGAATGTTTAATTGAAGATTTCTTGTGTCTACAATTATGAGGCATATTGGTATGTTTTTTCTTTTTTATGTTTTTGGCTGGTTTGGTATAGGTTAATAATAGTGTCATAGAATGAGTTGTGAAGTTCCCCCTTGTATTCTGAAAGACTTGTGAATTGGTATTATTTCATCCTCAAATATGTGGTAGAAGGTGTCAATACAATTCTCTGGGCCTGGAGTTTTCTTTTCTGGAAGACTTTAATATAAACTATGTTTCTTTAATATTATTGAAATATTCAGGTCATCTATTTAGTCTTCAGTGATCTTTATATTTTATTTATTTATTTATTTATTTGAGTTGGAGTCTCACTCTGTCACCCAGACTGGAGTGCAGTGGCCGCTCCTGGCCACCGCAGCCTCTACCTGCTGCGCTCCGGCGATCCTTCCACCTCAGCCTTCCAAGTAGCTGGAACTATAGGCGCGTGCTACCACACCCGGCTAATTTTTGATTTGTTGTAGAGATGAGGTCTCGTCAAGTTGCCCAGGTGGGTCTCAAACCCGCGGGCTCAGGCAAGCCACTCACCTTGGCCTCCCAAAGTGCTGGGATTACAGGCTGAGCCACCAAGCCCGGCCCTTCAGTGATCTTTAGCACTTCATGTCTTTTAAGGAATTTTTCCAGTCTATCTATGCCATTACCTTTATGGGCATACACTTGTGTCTAATATACACTTTGTGGCAGGTAGAATTCTAAGAATAGCCACTGAGTAACACTTAGCATTTATAAATTCTTTTCTCCTGTGACTATGATGGGGTATTATTTCCACGATCATGTTACAGTACATGCATGACAAAAGGGATTTTGCTAATGTAATTAACATTACTAATCAGTTGATTTTAAGGCAGGGAGTTTATCTAGATGAGACAGTCTTACATAGGCACACACTTTGAAAGCAGAAGATTTGTCGCTGGCTGGTAGTAGAAGATGAAGTCAGAGATATTTAAAGCATCCAAATGGCTTTATGCACCATTGCTGGTTTAAAGATGAAGAGGACTCTTGTGAGAAGAAACATGATTGGCCTCTAGGAGCAAAGTGAAACTCTCATGACGGCTAGCAAAGAAATAAGAACTTCAGTCCCACAATGTCAAGGATGAATTTTTCTAACAACTTAAATGAGCTGAAAGCAAGTCCCTCCCCACCCCACCAGGCCTCAATATAAAAGCTTTGACTAGCCAATGCCTTGATTTTAGTTTAAAGACACTCTAAGAAGAAATTCAGCTGAGCCTATCTGTAGTTTGGACCAACAGAAATGTGAAATAATAAATGGATGTTGTTTTAATTCATTATATTAGTGGTGATTTGTTATACCAGGGATGGAAACCTAAAACACCTTTGTTATTCAATTAATATCCATAGAGTTTTTGGTGATGTCCCTTTTTTCAGTCCTCATTTTGGTGATTTGTTTCTCCTCATTTTCTTCTTTATAAATTTATAGACCTTTCCAAAGACCTAGTTTTCAGTTTTATTAATTTGCCTTATTGTTTCTCAGTTCTCAATTTAAAATTTTGGCTTATTATTATTTCCTTTTTTTTTTTTTGTTTTTGCTTTGGGTTTATTTGTTCATCTTCTTTTCTAGTTTATTACAATAAAAACTTAGATCATTGACTTGAGATCTTCCTTGTTTTTAATATAAGCATGCTCTCTGAACACTGCTTTAATGCATCCCACACATTTTGACATGCTTTCTTTTTATTTTTATACCATTTAAAATATATTCTCATGTATCTTGTATTTCCCTCTTTGAATTATAAAATATTTAGAAATGTGTTGTATAATTTCCAAACATACAGGGATTTTCTAGTCGTATTTATGTTTTTGATTACTAGTTTAATTCTGTCACAACTAGAAAATTTACATGATTTCATTATTTTTAAATTCATTGAAGTTTGTTTTACAGCTTTATATTTTACAGAATATTCTTGATCTTGGTAAACATTCCGTGTATTCTTGAAAAAATGTGCATTCTGTCATTACTCGGTAGAGTGTTCTATAAATGTCAATTAGGCCAAGTTGGTTGATAGGAATAGTCAAGTCCTCTATAGCTCTATTGATTTTCTGTCTACCTCTTGTTCTATTGATTAGAGAGAGAGAGGGAGAAATATTGAAGTGTCCATATACTTCACAGGGAAATTGTAGATTTGCCTATTTCTCTTATCAGTTCTGTTTTATATAATATATTTTCAAACTGTGTTGGTTTGTACCATTAGGAATTTTATGTTTTTCATGATGAGTCGACTCCTTTTATGAAGTGCTCCTCTTTATCTATTCTTTGTTCCAAAGTCCATTTTGTGTTATATAAACATACCCACTTACTAATTTTCATTAGTGTCTCCTTAGTATATCTTTTTCTACATAATTACTTTTACCCTAACCTACTTAATTTTGTTTAAAATTCCTTTTTTTGGTGGATTCTTGTAATAACATATATGGGAACATGCTATTTCATCCAAAATGACAATTTCTTTTACTTGATGTATTTAGACTGTTTACATTGAGCATAATTATGGATCTTACTGAATTATTGGGCATTTCTTGCTGTTTTCCTTTGTTTTATCTCTTCTTTGTTTCTTTATTCCTCTTTTTACCTTTGTTTTGTATTGAGTATATTTTTATGATTCCATTTAACTCCATTCATAGCTTGTTGTTTTTGCAAGCTTTGTTGTGGCTTTCAGACAGTTTACAATATTCCTCTTTAGTTAATTGCAATCTACCTTCACAAAATATCATACTGCTTTATGTGCAGAGAATGTAAGATTGACAATTTTTTTTCCTTTCAGCACTTAAAGTTTGTCATGCCATTATCTTCTGGCTTGCATAAATTCTGACAACAAGCCTGCTATAATTTTTATCACTGCTCCCTTGAATAAAATGAGTGTTTTTTCCTTTGGCTGCCTTCAAAATTATCTCTTTATCTTTGGTTTTAAGCAGTTTGAATATGGTGTGTGCGTGTGTGTGTGTGTGTGTGTGTGTGTGTGTGTGTGTGTGTGTGCGTGTGCACCCGCGCATGTGTTTATGTTGCTTGGTGTTCTCCAAGCTCCTCCTGTTTGTGATTTATTGTATGGAAACTTCCCAGCCACTGTTTCTTCAAATACTTCTGGAGTCACATTCTATGAGTTCTGAAATTTAAATGACTACACCTGTGGTAGAATATTTAATATTTTCCAATAGCCTTTATAGATGTTCTTTTCTGGTCCTGTTTCTTTTTTTTCTTGCATTTAAGTTTGGACAAATTTAATTGCCCTATCTTCAATTCGATTGGTTCTTCTGTTGGTTGTGTTGTGTCTGCAAATAAACCATCAAAGGTAATCTTTATCTCTGCTTCCATGCTCTTCGTTTCTGGCATTTTCATTTTATTCTTTCCTATAATAACCATTTTTAGGCTGAAATTCTCATCTATTCCTATGCAATGTCCACCTTTTCCACTAGAGACTTTAACATATTGATCATAGTTATTTTTAAATGTCTGTTTTATAGTTTAACATGTGTTTCATAACTAGTTGTGTTGATTTCTTGGTATGTTGGAAGTAGTTTCTCTTCTCTTTTTTGAGTGATTTGTTTAATTGAAAGCTGAACATCCTATTTAGATCTTATGTCTGGACATATCATGACTTTTATTTTTCTAGGACTTTAATGTGAAGAATATTGACCCAATATACTCAGGAGTTCAGATATTTAGGTTTTATTAGTGCTATAATTGTCATCAGTGCACCACAAGCTTTCAAATACTCTAGCATTAATTTGTGTTTATGATGAGTGCTGGTTTGCCAGAATGTTTTTCTCAATGTCTGCTCCATCTTCAACTTTAGGCATTCTCTTCTCTTGTACCTGTGCCTAAGAATGAGTCTCTTTCTATATTCTTGTCCCCTTTCAACAGTTGACTACTCTCATTTGTAATTTGACATGTTAGCCCTGTATTAGTGGGTGAAGGGATGCTCTTTGCTCTGGTTTAGCTTTGATCTCAAGCACAAGATATATCTTTAGGTCTTGGGTGAAGGGTCTTTAAATTTTCCTGCCCCATTCTAGTGTTAAAAACTCTAAGTGGCAAGATCAATTATGCTTTCCAACACCTCACCAGTGCTGGAGAATATTTTTTCTATTCTCTTTCCGTATATACAGTAAATCCTCACCCTTGGCATAAAGGCAAGAATGTGACTATTCTTTCCTATCTTTCCTTAGATTTCTGGTTAGTTGGCTGCCCTGCAATTCCAGCTACCCAGTGAAATTCAGGAAAGTTCTGACTTTGCAGATTATTAAAAATTTTGTGTAAAGATATGAGTGACACCCTTTCCACCTTTCTATATCCTAAGCAAAAGTCAAAAAGAAGAATTTTAAAATGATTTTGTTGAAAAAATAATTGATATAGCTTACATCGCACACATATAAATTGTACATTTTTGACATATGTATACATCCATGAAAACATCACCATAATCAAGATAATGAACTTATATATACCACTTCCTCAAAGATTTTCCTGTTCTTTTGCAATCTCTTTGTCCTGTACCTCTACTAACTTCTTTCATCCCCAGGCAATCCCTGTTTTACTGTCTATCACTTTAGATTAATTTGCATTTTCTAGAAATGTATATAATTGGAATTATACAGTATGGACTATTCTTTCATTTCTGTCACTCAGTGTAATTATTAAGAGCATTATTCATGTTGTTGTATATATCAATGTTTCATTCTTTTTTATTGTTAAATAATATTCAATAATGTGGATGTATCAGTTTGCTTATCTATTCACCTATTTGTGGACATTCGAATTTTGCTTGGAAATGGCAAGTAAAGGTGCTATGAGCATTTGTTTACAGTCTTGAATGGAAACATACTTTCATTTTTTCCTGGGCAAATAAATGAAGTGGAATGCCTAGATTACATGGTAAGTATATTTTGAAATTTTAATAAACTGCAAAATAGTTTTCAAAAGTCATCATACCATTTTACATTTCCACCAGCAATGTATGAGAGTTTCAGTTCCTCCATAACTTTGCTAAAACATGGTAATTTTTTTTAATTTTAGTTTTTTCTAATAGATGTGTAATAATATCTCATGCTGGTGTTGACTTGTTTGTCTTTAATCATTATTTATGTTGAGTATTTTCATGTGCTTATTTATCATCTTCTAGTGACAGATCTGTTTACATCTTTTGTCCATTTTAATTAGATTTTTTTCTTAATGTTGAGTTTTAGAGTTTTTTATTTATTTGATATAAATCCTCTTTCAGACAAATAATTTGCAAACATTTTCTTCCTCATGTAACTCTGCTCTTAGCAAAGTATATCCCACAGCAAAATATTTTAATTTTAATGAAGTCTAATTTACCAATTTTTTCTTTGATGAATTGTGCTTTTGGTGTTAAATCTGGAAATTCTATGCTCAATCTTAGATCTTGAAGATTTTTCTCCTTTGTTTTTTGTTTGTTTTTTTTTAAATAAAGATATGGGGTACAATTCAGGGTTAGGTATACAAACGTTGATTATGCAGGTACCCTTATTGATGAGGTTTGGCCTTCCCTCCCCTAGCAGTTTCCTTCAACTGCCAATCCCACTCTCCTCCTCTGACAGTTTCCCACTACTGCCAATCCCTTTCTTATAGTATTATAATTGTTCAAGGTCCGCTTATGAGTGAGAACATATGGTACTCTGTTCTTTGTTTCTGTGATAGATCGCTGAGTATGATAGACTCGAAATCCATCCAAGTTGCTGCAGAGTCCTTTGTTTCTTTTTAAAAGTTTTGTAATTTTATATTTAAGTCTGTGATCCATTTTGAGTTTTTAAAAAATGAGATGTGATGCTTAGGCATAGGCTTATTTTAACTCAAAGATTTCTCTTTATTCCAGTACCATTTGTTGTAAGGTCTATTTTTCCTCCAATAAATTGCTTCATTTTTTTTTTTTTGTTAAGTCATTTGGAGCAAGCTGACTGAGAACCAACCAACCAACCAAACAAACAAAAAAACACAATCCTATTCACAATAGCCACGAAATTAAAAAAAAAAAAAATACCTTGGCATTCATCTAACCAAAGAAGTGAAAGATCTTTACAGTGATAACTACAATACAGAGCTCAAAGAAATCAAAGATAATGTAAACAAATCTAACAACATCCCATGCTCATGGGTCAGAAGATTCAATATTATCAAGATGTCTATACTACCCAAAGCAATCTACAGATTCAATGTAATTCCTATCAAATTACCAGTGACCTTTTTAACAGAACTAGAAAAGACAATACTGACATTTATATGGAGTTAAAGCAATCCTTAACAAAAAACAAAAACAAAAATAAAACAAAGCTGACGTCATACTCCTAGACTTCAAACTTTATTACAAGTCTGCAGTAGCCAAAATAGCATAGTATTGGTACAAAAACAGACACATAGACCAATGGAACAGGATAGCGAATCAAGAAATAAAACCACAGACCTTCAGCTAACTAATCTTTGACAAAGTCAATAAAAACAAACATTAGGGAAAGGAAAGCCTATTTAGCGAATTGTGCTTGGAAAACTAACCACATGCAGAAGAATGAACCTGGACACCCTACATAACACCATATACAAAAATTAACTCAAAAATGGATCAAAGACTTAAATATTTACCACCAACTATAAGAATCTAGAAGGAAACCTAGGAAACACTCTCCTGGACATTGGCTTAGGCAATGAATTTACAGCCAAGTCCTCAAAAACAGATGTAGCAAAAACTTAAATGACAGATGGGACCTTATCAAGAAAAAAAGCTTCTACACAGCGCAAGACAGTAAAGAGACAACTGACAGAATGGGAAAAACATTTGCAAACGATGCATTCAACAAAGGCCTAGCCTTCATAATCTATAAGGAATGCAAACAAATTGAAGGGGGGAAAAAAACCTCACAAATAATCCCATTAAAAAGTGAGCAAACCGGGCTCGGTAGCTCAGCCTGTAATCCCGTGCCTTTGGGAGGCTGAGGTGAGTGGATTGCCGGAGCCTGCGGGTTCGAGACCCACCTGGGCAGGGAGACCTCATCTCTACAAAAAAAAAAAATCAGCCGGGCGTGGTAGCGCATGCCTGTAATTCCGGCTACTCGGAAGACTGAGGCAGAAGGATCACCGGAGCCCCGCAGGTCGAGGCTGCGGTGGTCGGGAGCAGCCACTGCACTCTAGTCTGGGTGACAGAGTGAGACTCCGACTCAAAACAAAACAAAACAAAACAAAACAAAACCAAAAAGTGAGCAAAACACATGAGGAAGACATACCAGCTATCTGTTAACACATGAGAAAATGCCCAGAATCACAAATCACAGAGAAATGTAAGTCAAAACTACAATGAGGTACCATCTCACACCGGTTAGGAGGGCTATTATTAAAAAGTCAAAAAACAATATATGCTGGCGAGGCCATGGAGAAGAGGGAATACTTGTACACTGTTGGTGTGAATGTAAGCTAGTTCAGCCTCTGTGGAAAGCAGTTTGGGGACTACTTAAAGAGCGAAAAGTAGAGATACCATTTGACCCAAAAATCTCACTTCTCGGAATACACCCAGAAGAACACAAATTGTTCTTCCTGCTTATTGCAGTACTATTCACAATGGAAAAACATGGAACCAACTCAGTTGCCTACCAAAGGCAGACTGGATAAAGAAAATGTGATACATATATAGTGTGGAAGACACTGGGCAGTGCTAAAGGAGGAGGGAGGAAGGGAGTATAAGGGATAGAAAATTACCCATTAGGTACCATGCTCACTACTGGAGCAGGGGCTCATCAGAAGCCAAACCTCTCCTTCACGCAATATACTTATGCTACAAATCTTTTTTTTTTTTTTTAAATTAGTC
>NW_007246093.1:0-72643 GCF_000164805.1 Carlito syrichta | reverse complement strand
CAGACAGATATTTACTTCCATTAATCCCACCTCCCTCCCCCTCCCTCCTCCTCTCATAGTTTCCCACCACTGTTAATCCTTTTCTTAGAGTATTACGATAGATATTCAAGGTCTACTATATGAGTGAGAACATGTGATACTCAGATCTTTGTTTCTGTGAGAGGTCACTCAGTATTATAGACTCTAGCTCCATCCAGGTTGCTGCGAAGTTCATGATTTTGTTCTTTTTTATGGCTTATGCAACAAATCTTAACATCAAACCCATGATTCTAAAATTTGAAAACAAGCCAGTTAGGTATGTGTGTTATTTATTTATTTTTTTAATGTTCCTTCATGCATCTGTCCCTCCACCAAGATCACACAGTATTCATTACTATTACTATTGATGTTTTAACATTGGATGGACTACTTTCTTCTACTTGTTTCTTCTTTTTAAAAGTCTTTTAGCTATGTTAATTCCTCTACCTTGCCATATAATTTTTTTTCGACAATATCTCATGCTGTTGCCCAGGTTGGAGTACAGTGGCACAATCATGGCTCACTGCAACCTTGACCTCCTGAGCTCAAGCAATCCTCCTCAATCCTGCCTCAGCCTCCTGAGTAGCTGAGACTACAGGTGAGCACCACCTTGCCCAGCTAGTTTTTACACTTTTTGCAGAGATTAGGTCTCATATGTTGCTCAGGTTTGTCTCAAACTCCTGGGTTCAAACAATCCTTCCACTTTGACTTCCCCAAATGCTGCGATTGCAGTGTGAGCCATCACACCCAGCTCCATATAAATTTTCAATAATTTTGCCTATATCTGAAAAATTGCTTGCTGAAATTTTCACAGGAATTACACTAAACTTGCATATTATATTTTGTGTAATTTATATCTCCCAATATTGAGTGTATCAATCCATGAATACAGTATGTTTCTCAATTTGTTTAGACCTTCTGTGATTCTTCCATTGGCATATTGTATTTTTTTAGTATATAAATCCTGTATATCTTTTGTTAGATTTGTAGTAAAACATTTTATTTTTTAGTAATAATAAACAGTATTGCATTTTTAAATCTTTGTGCCCATATGTTTATTGGTAGTATATTAAAACATAATTGTTTTAACATGTTCATCTTATATCCTGTGACCTTGCTGAACTCTCTGGAAATATTTTCATAAATTTCTTCAAATGTTCTATGTAGATAATTACATCACCTACAAATAGAGACAGCTGTATTTCTTTCCAATCTAAATGACTTTTGTCACTTTTTCTTGCCTTATTGTATCAGCTAGAACTTCCAACTCTATGTGAATATAAGTGATGAGAGCTGAGATCCTTGTCATGTTTCCAATCTTAGGGAGAAAACACTTGGTCTTTTATCACTAAGTGTAATGTTAGCGGTAATATATACTGTATCAAGCTGTAGAAATCTTCCTTAATTCCTATTTTTTTCCTAAGATTTTTAAAATCATAAGTGAGTATTTAATTTTGTCAAACTTTTTCTTCACCAATTACATTTTCATGTAATTTTTCTACTTAAGTATACTAATTTTTACTACAGCATATTAATACTGATTTTTAAAAAATATTAATCAAGTCTCTCATTCCTGAAACAAACCCCACTTGTTCATGGTGTATAATCTTTTTATACATTGTTGAGTTCTATTTGTTAATATTTTGCTAAAAGTTTTGTGCCTACATTCATGAAGGATGTTGGTTTGTAGTTGTTTTTCTTAAACTATTTTTCTGGTTTTGATTTCAGGGCAGCACTGGCTTCATAAAAACAACTGAGAAATGTTCATTTCTCTCCTATTTTTTTAAAACAAGGTAGAATTGGTTTTAATTATGGTTTCAATTTCTTTAAGGGAAACTTCCTTAGGGCTATTCATGTCATCTATTTTCTATTGGGTGAATTATTGTAGTTTGTGTCTTTTGAGGTATTTCTCATACAATCTAAGATATATGTGGGTAAAATTCTTTATGGTATTCACTTTTATCCATTTTGTTGTCTGCAGGGGCTACAGTGATACTCTTCATTTTATTCTTGATGTTAGAAATTTGTATCTTTCATTTTTAATTTGTCGGTCTTTCTGGGGGTTTGTCAATGTCACTGATTTTTTTCAGTGAATCATCTTTTTGTTGATTGATTTCATCTAATTCTTAAATCTTTTTAATTTCTTTGATTCTGCTCTTCTCTTTATTTTTTCCTTCTTTTTACTTTTTTAAAATTTTCTTTTTCTAGCTTCTTGAGATAGGAAGTTAGATTATTAATTTGAGACTTTTATTCTTTTTTAAAAGTATGCATATATACTATAAATTACCCTTTCAACATTGTTTTAGCCACCTCAGAAATTTTGATATGTTGTATTTTCATTTTCACTTGATTCAATTTTTTTTTTTTTTTTTTTTTTTGAGTCAGAGTCTCTCTCACTCTGTCATCCAGGCTGGAGTGCAATGGCATGATCACAGTTCATCACAGCCTCTTCTTTTATTCTTTATTTTCAATCAGCTTATGTTATTATAATAGAAATGAGTTTCTTGTAGACAGGCATGTATTTGGGACTTGTTTTTTAATCTATTATGTAAGATTGTATTTGAACTGGTTTATTAAGACTATTTACTGTTAATGTAGTTATTGATACTTTAGGACTTAAGTTTACCATTTTATCTTTGGTTTTATGGTTCTTTTGCTTTTTATCTTTCATATTTTTATTTTCTCTTTTTTGCCTTTCTGTAGGCTACCCAAACAGTTTTAATAATTCCATTTTAATTTATCAATACTGTTTTTTAATAGTTTTTTTGTAACTTTATTAGTGTCTATTCTAGATATCATATACTGTATGGACAATTTATCATAGACTACTGGTGTCATCATTTCACTAGTTTAAATGAAGAACAGAAATCTTATTTCCCTTTTCATCCTTTCCTCTTTCTCATTTATAATTGTCTCATATATCTTCTTTGCACACATTTAAAAGCACATCTGTGCTATAATGTATTTTAACCCTCAAATATAATTTAGAAAACTCACTCTCACCAGGTGTCCTTATGTGAGTGACATCATCTTTAAACCCTGTGTGGCAATCTCTGATGCACCACCGCGCTGCCCAAAGAAGACAGGGCAACCTGGAAGTCCAACTATCTCCTTAAGATTATCTAACTTTTGATGACTCTTCAAAATGCTTCACTATGGGAGCAGACAATGTGGGCTCCAAGCAGCTGCAGCAGATCCGCATGTCCCTCCAACGGACACTATGATAGGCAAGGTCAACTGAGGGCATCTGGAAGACAAACCACCTTTGGAGAAACTGTTGCTTCATATCCAGGGGAATGTAGGTTTATGTGTTCACCAAGGAGGACCTCACTGAGATCAGGGACATGCTGCTGGCCAACAAGGTGCCAGCTGCTGCCCATGCTGGTGCCATTGCCCCATGTGAAGTCACTGTGCCAGTCCAACACACTGGTATGGGGCCCAAGAAGACCTCCTTCTTCCAGGCTTTAGACATCACCATTAAAATCTCCAGAGGCACCATTGAAATCCTGAGTGATGTGCAGCTGATTAAGACTGGAGACAAAGTGGGAGCCAGTGAAGCTGCACTGCTGAAGATGCTGAATATCTTCCTGTTCTCTTTTGGGTTGATCATCCAGCAGGTGTTCGACAATGACAACATCTACTACCCTGAAGTGCTTGACGTTACAGAGGAAACTCTGCATTCTCACTTCCTGGAGGGTGTCTGCCATGTTGCCAGTGTTTATTTGCAAATCGGTTATCCGACTGTTGCATCCGTACCCCATTCTAGTATCAATGAGTACAAATGAATCCTGACTTTGTCTGTGGAGGTTGATTACAGCTTGCCACTTGCTGAAATGATCAAGGCCTTCTTGACTGATACATCTGCCTTTGTGGATGCCACCCCTGTGGCTGCTGCCTCCACTGCTGCTTCTGGGGCTGCTGTAGCTCCAGCCAAGGCAGAAACCAAGAAAGAGTCGGTCGAGGATATGAGATTTGGTCTCTTTGACTAACCAACAAAAATCAACCAACTCAGCCAGCTTTATTTGCAAAACAAGGAAATTAAGGCTACTTCTCTTAAAAAAGAAAAAAAAAGAAAAGAAAACTCAATAAGAGAAGGAAAGTCTATTGTGTTTGCCCCAGTTTTTTCTTATTGAGTTTTATCTTCCTTTCTGATGCTCCAGGAGTCCTAATTTCATCATTTTCATTTTGGTTAGAGAATTTTGATTAGCTACTCTTTTAGGGCAGATCTGCTGGAGATAAATTCTTTTAGATTTCCTTTATTTAGAAATGTTTTGATTTCTCCTTTGTTTCTAGTGGATATTTTCAATCTATATAGAATTATGGTCATACAGTTCTTTTTAAACTGGGAAATGCTCCACTTACTTTTGTTCTCCATGGTTTCTAATGAAAAATCTGTTGCGCTTCAAATTATTTGCTGTATACAGTTAAGGTGTTATTTCTCTCTGATTACTTTCAAGATTTTTTCCTTTATATTTAGTTTGCCAAAGTTTGACTATGATGTGACTTAGTGCGGATATCTTCTTTGGGTTAATCCTATGTGGGGTTTAACACGTTTCTTGAATCTGTAGCTTTATTTCTTTTGTCATATTTAGAAGTTTTCAGCCAATATTTCCTCGAGTACTTTTTAGTTCTATTTCTTTTCTATTGGCCTTACAGATCTAAGGACATAAATAATACGTCTTTAGTTATAGACCCACTTGTTCCTGAAGTTTTGTTCATCTTTTCTTGTCTATTTTCTCCCTGTTGTTCAGGCTGGGCAATTGCTATTGTTCTTTATTCCAGTTCACGGAATTTTTTTCCCCTCTGTCCTCTTCACTGAGGACATTCATTAAGTTATGTATTTATGTATGTATGTATTTATTTATTTTTAATTATAAAATGCACTTTTGGACCAGGTCCCATGGTTCACAGCTGTAATCTCTTCACTTTGGGAAGCCAAGGTGAAAGGATTGTCTGAACCCAGGAGTTCGAGACCAGCCTGGGCAACACTGCAAGATCTCTTCCGTACAATAAATCACAAAATTAACTGTTTGTGCTACTTGAAAGGCTAAGGTAGAAGGATTGCCTGAGCCCAGCAGTTCAAGGCTACAGTAGCTGTAACTGCATCATTGCACTCCAACTTGGGTGACAGAGTGAGACACTGACTCAAACAAACAAAAAAAGTTCATTTGGCTACTTTTATACTATTTCTTTGCTGGAACTTTCTATTTCTTTCATGAGAATTTCTGTGTTTTTATTTCTTTTACTTATTTATTTTCCTCCCAGGTCCATGGGGCAAAATTTATTGTGAAAGTTCATGGGGCAAGGACAGGATGGGGCAGGCTCTAGGAGACTGAGTCAGAGGCCTCTGAGCTGTCTCTGGCGTCTGTGCTCGCTGTGGTCTCACTGACCTCGCTGAGGTCCTTGCTGTCCCCACCACAATTGCCAGCCATCAGGCCCCTTCTCTTCATGACAGGCCTCTCCCAAGCCCAGAAATGAGTTGCCTTGGCTCTCCACCCGGTTCTCGATGGCACCCAGTATCACGTGCCTACCCTTTTCCTTCAGCTCCAGGTGTCACCTCAGCTCCTCAGCCACCTAGGTGAGATTATGCTTCATGGCCCACTCATACCTGGTCTGCATAGTGTTGGGGCCCCACCTCACTGATCTGAAAGTTGTGGGTGTTGGAACAGAGGTGCAGAGCTGCCCGGTTACTCTTCCTGACATGCAGGGAGATGTATTTGGCCTTGAAGTTGTCTATCATGGCTGCAGAGGCCTGGTCCATCAGCTTCCAGGTCAGGCCAAGGCGCCGGTGGGAACGCTTCACAGCTAGCAAAATGATATGTCTGTGGAGCACGTCCTCTGGGTCCTCCTCCATTTTTGGCCCGGACATACCCACAATCTTCCCACTCTTAGCCTCGGCAATGTAAGACAACTCTGGCCAGGAGAGGGCAGGGTAGAAATAGTATTACATCTGGTAGTCCTTGGGCAGACAGAGGAAGTGGCAGTGCTGCATGGTCACTGGGTCCTCTGGCCTGGCATTGTGGATGTTGATAACCGCGGGTGGGGCTCACGGGTCTCAGCAGATCGTGAACGGGGAAGTCAGTTGCCACTATGCACTGAAGCGATGCTGGTGCTGCTGGGGCCAGGCCAGTTCAGGAGGCTGGACCTGGGGCTGGGACCAGGTTCCTTTATTTGTTAAAAGATGTTTATAATGGCTTGTTGAAATAGTTTCACGATGACTACTTTGAATTATTTATCAGACAATTTTGACATTGACATCCACTTCACCTTGGTATAGAATATATAAATTGTATTTTTTTTAGATTAGAAAATGTATTTTATAAGTTTTATAAAAGTTTATTTAGAAAGTAAATTAGAAACAGAGAGAAAAGAGGATGTTCACCTCCCCAAGAGATGGGAGATGGCCAAAGCTTATGAAAATATGGCCTGGCCATAGCTCCAAGAGCACATGGCCACAAATTGTATTTTTTTATTTTCAAGTTACGATATTCCTAGTTCTTTGTATGACAAATAATATCCTACTGAAGCCTGCACAACATGGACCTTATGAGGGGGAACGCCCCCAAAACTAGAGTTATCTTTTGGAGGGCAGGCCCCTTGTAGTACACTTGGAATTTGCTGCTCTAGATCAGTCAATCAAAGTTATCTGCAAATTTTGAGAAGGTTGCATCATGATTCGAAACATCCCAAGTGTGGCAAACAGGTGACTGGTTCTTCCACCATGTTAACACATCTGCCCGCACCGCACTGAATGTTCATCAGTTTTTGACCGAAAATGGCATACCTCCACCCTTCCTATTCATCCAATCTCATGCCAAGTGACTTTTTTTGTTTGTTTGTTTTCCCTGGATGAAAAAGGTCCTCAAGGGGAAACATTTTGCAGAGGTGGAAAAGAAGAAACAAAAAATGGCAGAGACATTAAAATGCATCCACACTGATGAGGTCAAAAACTGTTTGGAGCAGTGGAAAAAAGCATCTCAATAGGTGTATTGCATCAAACAAAGAGTACTTTGAAGGTGACTGAAGTTTAAACATATAAGAATAAATACACAGTTTTTAATAAATAAATTCCAGCTTTTGTGGTATACTCCCTCATATGTTGTAAGAGTCCGATCTCATTGAACCCTTATATTTTAGTTGTCTTCCTCTGACATTGTTCTGGCAGGAGAAGCATGGAGAGAGCTACCTCATTACTTCCAGGTGAGGGTAGATATTCATATCTCCTACTCAGCCTTCATTGATGCTTGAGGTAGGAGGGTTCTGCTGATACTGCTGAGCAAGAAATGTGAATTCTGGCTCCTCAGTAGGCCTCCACTGATACCTCGCTGGCTGGCACAGGTCTTTCCCCATTTGACCTTTGCTGACATAATGAGTAAAAGGTGTTGCTATTAGAGGTAAAGTCCTGACTTCACTAGGCTTCTTCAGACACCATCCCACCTGGGAGAGTAAGTTGTGTTTCATTGCTGCTGAGTGTGAATGGAAGTCTGGGTTCTTTATGTGGTCTCCATTAATACTACAGAAGTGAAGGTAAATGAGACTCATTACTGAAGATAAAATTTCCTGGCTCACTACTGTGCCTTCTCTAATGCCATTGTGGCAATGGAGGAGAGGAGGTGATAAGCATGGGAGTTTGCAGTTCCTTCTTACTGCCCAAGAAGGGTGGACATCTAGGCTCTCAGCTTGGCCTGTGCTGATCTGAGTGGAGGTGGGACTACAGTTTCTTTCTGTGATATTTGGCAGATCAAAGCAATTATTTTTTTAAAGTATTCTGCCTTTCTTGGTAGCTCCTTTCTAAGTCCTTTTGTTCATTAGGGTTTATTTTGTCTGTGCCTATTGCCATTTCTGGGTTGCTGACTTTTGCAGCTCCAAATGTGGAATGTGAGGCAAAAAGTAAGCCCTGAAAAGTCACCATCATGCTGTCCCTTGAATCCTGATATCTTTCCACCTTTCATAATTATTTTAGGTTTGCTTCTTATATAACGTCGGGAATTTTAGTTGTAGTCAGCAGAATAAATAATTGTACTTACCAGGAAAAGTATATTTGCTTCATCTTCCTATTAAGATGAGTTTTAAAAAAATTTTCCTAGTTGTCCTATAGCAAAGCAAAATTCACTGGACAAAGGTGAACAATCAAGGAAGACTTTATTCAAAGCTATCACAACAGGGGAGTGAGGCCAGAACTCACTCTGAACTCTACTGAAACAAAGGACTGACATTGGGGGAGGTAATGGGATATCCATGTTTGTTAATTGTCTTGCCCAAAGAAAAGAAAGCCTTCTCAAAACTTTGCCACATGAGGTTGTTCTACAATTTGGAGCAAGATGCCCATTTAAGTTAGACCCCTATCCTCCCATAGATAGTGGGAGATAGGAGCACTATCTCTCTTGATGATTACATTGCAAAGGGATGGCTTCCAGGCTTTCAAAAAAACATATTCCTGAGTTGTAAAACTGGCAAGAAACTTTTAAAATACTTACATCAAAAAAGAGTAGAGGAAGAATTTATAATTTCAAGATTCTAAAATAAATGAGTCAAGAAAAGAAGTCAGAGGCTTAGCTAGCATTAGGAAAAAGCCTGTTCTAAACCTCAGTTGAATTGAGGAGAATGTTAAGACTGTCTTGATCCTATAGGTAACACATGCTAGGCATCATCTAGTCATAGGAATAGCTGTTCCCATTCCTTTTTCCAGCATGCACACTTCATAGATTACATGGATTAATGCATCCATTGTCCTTCCTTCATCCATTTTTTTTCCAAGTGTTGCCTTGAAATGCACCCGAGGAGCAACCTGCTATATATAATGGTTAGGTCAATAGAAGCTAGCTACAATAAAAACCTATAGGAGAATATTTAACAGAGCCATCTCATTGGTCCTTTCCATGTCCCTTGAAATTTCTGATTTGACTTTATCTTTTGGACTTGTACTTTCTGACTGATACATTCAGATATGTCTCTGCATTTTCTTGAATGATCTTCTGTTTTTGATTCTACCACCTGACTTGATCTTGCCTATCAGTGAATACAGGGAGTCTGATTCCTAGATGAACATCCCCATTAATGGGGAAAACTTCAAATTTGGTATTTGACATGATCTATCTTGTAGAGTGAGACACCAACAGAGTAATATACATCGCTATCTTCAATGTGTGCTAAAGCTTAGGAAAAGAGTGTGAGGGCAACCAGCAGGAGACTACAGAAATATTGTAATATGATTTTACATTTCTAGACAGAGTTCATATTCAAATAGTCAAGTTTCTTTTTAATGGGAGGATAAAGCTTAGTAAGCAATGACCATGTGTTGTAAAGTTTTTCAGACCTATTCCTCATACAAAGAAAAGAAGCAAAGAACCAGAATATATTTACCTCTTATAGAACTTACTATTCAATATGGATATTGGAAGTCTAAAAAAACAAGCATTACACATATCTCAGAGGCCACATGCATCTTTTAGAAGCTAAAACGGATTGCATTGTTTTTAGATAGAGAGCTTGAGTGTTGTCAAAGGTTGCTTTAGATCTCTCTCTTTCTTGGACTTGCTTAAGAAGTAAGTGAATGATGCATAGAAAAAGATATGGTTTCATAAATTTATGAGTTCAAAAGCCAACAGTGCAAAAAAAAAACATTTTTGTGTTTCTAATGGTTTTCATATAGCAATTATTATAAAGACAGGCAACTCTTTATTTTGTGTGGAGACCATATTACAATATTTTAAAGCGAACTGATAACTGGCATTGCTTTATTCTCTCTTTCCAAAGGACCCCCACCAGGGACATATAACTTTAAGGTGATAACTTAAAAGGCCATGATGTAGTCTTGAAGAAATTGTACAAAACAGAAGGAGAAGGGATCTGGCTTTTAGTCTAGGTTTTGTCACAATCTTGGCGCAAAACCTTGGAAAGATATTTTTATTTCTTTAAACTTGATTTATTATATTTGGAAATTAATGCACATAACTTTTATTATGTTAATATTGGGGAAATGATGTACATTTATTTTGTGTTTTAATCATGCTAAAAGGTCTTTTTCTCTTTTTTTAGATTAGAAAATATAGTTTATTTAAAAGTAAATTAGGCAGAGAGAGAGAGAGAAAAAAAAGAGTCCCCTCCCCAACGTAGGGGTAAAAGATCCTTTTCTATGTGTATATCTGGGATCATGATTTAATCCTTGTTATAGTCAAATCTATATAGAATAAAAACTAATCTTATAGTGGAATTTGGTTACTATAACACAATTTCATTTCACTAGAGGGCAGCATGACAAATCACACCATTTCTGTTAAATGTCTTACTTATATCATAGATGATTTAGAAAAAGTGTGATGTATAAATTTAAGTTATTATTTTAAAGCATTATATGATTTTCTGATCTTAGAACATGTGTCACTAATATTTTGCTATTATTATTCAAAAGGTCACAAAGCCAGTGAATGGCAGAACTGGGATTTCGAGCTTAACTGTCTTCCCTTGGAGCCTGAGCACCTCATCCTTGTATATTATGTGCTCAGCTGGAGTTTGGATTCTGAGTACAGTAAGAGTCCAAAGATATAAGAAATTTATAATAAGCATTGTAATAATATGCAAGCAAAAACATGCAAAATAAAACATATTCTAGAAAAAGCTGAATCTTAAATGTGACCTCATTTGTGGTTGGTGATTTACAATTGAAATTTAAAAATGCCTATGTATTATGTATTCAAAGATTTTTACATATGTCAATTTAATTTTTTTCACAAAACAGACTTAGGTTTATTGCTTGATATAGTTTTCTTTTGGCCTTAGTTTTCTTATCTGTAGATTGAAGAAGTCAGAATAAATATAAACTGCATTTCATTCTTCTCATGTGTAATAATCTTGATATCGTAAGTTTAAAGTGCAGGGAATTCAGTTTATCTAGAAACTGTAATCCCAGCTGCTGAAAGCAATTACTATCTCTAGGTTATGAGTGGTAAAGAGAAAATGAAGACTTGCAACTCTCTTTTCCTTCAGGCTAAGGTTTGTGGGGCTTGTGTGGATCCTCACTTCCATCAAACTTATGATTCATCACAAGGAAGAGACATGTCCAGGCAACTTGCATTTATGGCATACTATAGGAATTCTGCTTTGGTGTTCACTTTTTGCTCTTTCTCTTTCCACCTCTCTGGTGAGAATTTAAAATATTTTAACACTCACCATTCATTATAGCCAATGCTCTGCTACAGAAGTCCACACAGATCTGTGATCCAATTACATAGGGCTGAGTAGGGAGATTTTGTGATATAAATCATTGTCACCTATCAGAAAGAGGATATGGGTAGGGGAGCCACCAGATGTGTAGATTACTCCACATTATCCCTTGTTGTGAGATCCTTGGAAAAATGTTCACATGGAGTTTGAGAGCCCAGAAGCTTCATATAACTATTTTCTTATTTCTGGAACAGATGGATCTAGTAGAGTATGGCCATTGTTTTTAAACAGAGAATATCATAAACCTCCTGCTATTTATTTTTACTTTTTGGTAATTTATTTATTTATCGTACAGCTATGGGGCACATGTGAAGATTTGCCACATAAATGGGCTGCATGTAGGCAAAATTTGGGCTTCTAGGTGGCCCTCACACCCCCTAGAAGTGGACTCGGTATCCTTTGTGCTATGACATCCTCCCTTCCCATTTCCTTTCCTCCCTCCTCTAGCAGTGTCCACAGCTGATCCCACCCTTGTGGTAATGTGACTGGTTTTCAGGGCCTACTTATGAGTGAAAACATGCAGTTTTCAGATTTTTGTTTCTGTGATAGTTCAACTTAGTATGAAGCTCTCCAACTGCATCCATGTTGCTGAGAAGGTCATGATTTTGTTCTTTTTTGTGGCTGTATAATACTCCATTGTGTAAATGTACCATATTTTCTTAATCCAGTTCACTTTTAATGGCAGCAGGGTTGGTTCCATGTTTTTGCTACTATGAATAGTGTGGCAATAAACATGTATATACAGGTGTCTTTTTGGTGAAGCAATTTATGTTCCTTTGGATCTTTCTGCTATTTCTTAAAAGCAAAGCTGTATTTACATGAAGGAGACACGAATAACGTTTTCAAATATCCTGCTAAAACACAATTTGTTAAGAATCCTGTTTGTTAGCCGGGCTTGGTGGCTCAGCCTGTAATCCCACACCTTTGGGAGGCTGAGTGGATTGCCTGAGCCCGCGGGTTCAAGACCTGCCTGGGCAACTTGGCGAAACCTCATCTCTACAATAAATAAAAAATTAGCCGGGTGTGGTAGCGCGCGCCTGTAGTTCCAGTTACTTGGAAGGCTGAGGCAGAAGGATCACCGGAGCCCAGCAGTTCGAGGCTGCGGTGGCCGGAAGCGGCAACTACACTCCAGTCTGGGCGACAGAGTGAGTCTCCAACTAAAAAAAAAAATAATAATAATAATAATAACAATAATAATAAAAGAATCCTGTATGTTTTCTCTTTCTAATACAATCATGTGCCGCTTAACGATAGGAATACACTCTAGAAATGCATCAGGCAATTTCATCATTGTGGGAACATCACAGGATGTACTTACACAAACTGGTAAGATAGCCTACTACACACCTAGATTATATGGTATAGCCTTTTGGCCCTAGACTAAAAACCTATGCAGCAGGTCAGTGTACTGAATACTGCAGGCCAGCAGTCCCCAACCATTTTGGCAGCAACGACTGCTTTTATAGAAGAAAATTTTTCTGTGAATGGGGCTGGGGGTGTGAATGGGGCTGGGTGAATGGGAATGAGAGTTAGGGGGAATGTGGATCATCAGACATTAAATTCTCATAAGGAGTATGCAACCTAAATCCCTCACATGTGCAATTCACAAAAGGGTTTGCACTCCTATGAGAATCTAATGCCACCACTGATCCGACAGAAAATAGAGCTCAGGTAGTAAAGTGAGTGATGGGGAGCAGCAGTAAATACAGATAAAGCATTACTTGCTCATCCACTGCTCACCTCTTACTGCTTGGCTCAGTTCCTAATAAGCGATGGATCAGTACCAGTCTGTGGTCCCTGGGGTTGGGAATGCCTGCTGTAGGCAATTATAACACAATGGTAAGTAGTTATATATCTAAACATATCTAAATATAGACAAGGTACAATAAAAATACAGCATTATAATATTATGAACACCTTCATATATGCAGTCCATTGCTGACAGAAATGTTGTTGTACATGCAGTAGATAGGCTGGTGGAAAATGTATTCATTCATTGATAGATTAGGGGAAAATTATCCATTATTTTGTTTTTGAAATAAGGCCTCTAAAAGTTACTATTGAATTCCACCAAAACCCTATAATTTCTGCTCTTGGAAAAGTATTAAAACTCCTACATTTGGTAGAACCTCTGTTAGGGGCTGGACTAGAATCTGGAAACAGAGTCAGGTCATCAGCTCTAGTCATTAAGAAAAATCCGCTTCTGAGTTTGGGAGTATTTAGGCTTAAGACCTTCCCAATCTGGGCAGAGGGCTGGAGGCAGTGCCAAATACCCAACATTTGGATATTCTTTACTGTCATATGTATTTTATATGCAATACAGGACTTGTGAATTCTTTCACCAACCACTAGTTTTTGCAGATCTCAGTTTTTGCTCCAATGCCATCAAAATATTTGAAGGCTGGATAGATCTAGGGGACGGAAGCACACCTCATTTTTACAGGTCATGGGAAAACTTCCACTTCTATATTACACTCTAGGCATTGAAAACCAGTTGCCTCTCCTGACCAAGGTTTTTATATCTCAGTCATTTTTACCCCCTTCTCTTTCTTCCTGGAATATATTTTATTTTTTCCTTTTTGCTTGGTAATCTCCTATTAATTACAAATTAATTGAGAGCTAGTATGCTTCTTAATAGCTCTGAGACTCTATTATTCTACTTGCAAATAAAAGGTGATAGTATATCTGCCTTACCTACCTCAAAGGGTACATACAGTAGGTGTGTGTAACAAAAAAGGATATTTTAAAAAGTGCTTTTAAACAGAGAAGTGCTTTTATACTAATAGCAGTAATAATAGTAGCAGCAGTTGTAATATCTGTGGATGTGGCTGTAATAGTAGCCCTTATTCTTTTTTTTCTCTTTTAATTTTTTATTTTAAAGATATGGGGTACAATTCAGGGTTAGGTATGCAGATGTTTATTATGCAGGTATCCTTGTTGATGAGGTGTGCCCCCATTCCCCTGGCAGATTCCCACTACTGCCAATCCCTCCTCCTCCCCACCACCGGCAGTTTTCGGCTACTGCTAATCCTTTTCTTATAGTATTATGATAATTGTTCAAGGTCCGCTTATATGTAAAAACATGTGATACTCAGTTCTTTTTTTCTGTGATACATCACTCAGTATTATAGACTCTAAGTCCATCCAGATTGCAGTGAAGTTAATGATTTTGTCCTTTATGACTGTGTAATATTCCATCATATATATGTACCACATTTTAAAAATCCAGTCCTATTTTAATGGGCAGCACGGTTGGTTCCATGTTCTTGCTACTGTGAACAATGTTGTGATAAACATACATGTGCAGGTATCATTTTTATAGAGTGATTTGAGTTCTTCTGGGTATATATTCCCAGTAGGGGGATTACAGGGTCATTTGGAAGATCGATTTTTCGATGTTTTAGGAATCACCACACTGTTTTCCACAGAGGCTGTTCTAGTTACACCCCCACCAACAGTGTAGAAGTGTTCCCTTTTCGCCGCATCCTCTCCAGCATCTGTTTTTTGAGTTATTGATGATGGCCTTCCTGACTGGAGTTGGGTGGTATATCAGTGTAGTTTTAATCTGCATTTCTTTGATGAGTAGTCCTTATTCTTAAACCATGTGAGCCAGTAGTGGTTGTGAAAAGGTGTAATGTAGAAAATAGTATATATGTAGCTATATCTGTAGTATATTCTCTAGTCCTTGGATATAGTCAGTTAATATCATTAAATTCTCTAAGGTTCCTAAACTCAAGTATGTTTTGGCTTGACTAAAGTTTTGACAGGAAAAATACTTCTATTCCTGGAAGCCAAATTTAAAGATAAATTTTTTGACCTACTTAATATAATAATGGTTTGTTAATTGACTAAATATAAAAATGTCTTCCAAACCTTAACTTTCATCATAAAAAATGTGCAGTTCACCTAATTTTGAAACTTAGAAATATAATTGAAACATAACTTCTTGCTCCATCTTCAACTTGTTCTAACTTAACAAAGCCCTCTTTTACCTTTGCCTTTAGCATACCTCAAGTCCACTTATTTTATTGTTTTTCTTTGAACAAACTGCTTTCTAGGTGAAATCTTCTGTCATTTTCTAGCTTTCCTACCTGACTGAAGAGGGCTTGGTTTTACTGTTCCTTCCAAGTGATTTGGAGGCAACTTTGACATAATGTTAATTTCTATACCTTTCAAGTAAAGCTATTGTAGCTGCAAATTGGATTTTCTTATACTTGAAATGCTGTCGAGAAAATGACCCTTGGTTTTGCATCGGTCCCATTATGCATGCTTCAGACAGTATTCTGAATTAGCATTTCTCCAATTTAGACCATTTGCTTCAGAACCACTTGGAGTAGTTGGGCTCCAAGCCCTCCTGAATCAGAATCTGCAACTTTTGATAGGTTCTCCTAATAGTTCTTGTGTGCAACCTAAAAGGTGATAAATGTTGTAGGTGATGGACAGAGATGACACTTTTGTAGGCGATTAACACTGTATTTCACTAGAATGAACTCTTCCAGAGCAAGAGTCATAGCTTATTTGTTGACAAAGTAATGCTCAATGGATAGTTCAGACAAGAGTATTAAACTGAGACAACTGGAGCACACCTCAGGCATCCCAATGAACAGAACATGAGACAGAATGGTTAAAATACACAGTTTAGCTTAATAGCCTTATTCTGTTATGATGATTATAGAGCTAAGAAAAATGTGATGAATGTTTAGAGCTGGATTAGAAACTGGAATAAACCTTTTATATCATCGATGAGAAAACAGATCTACCATTGCTGAGACTTTGCCATGTTTTCAAAGATTCTTAGCGGTAAATCCAGGAATAGAACTTATGACTTCCAACTCCTAGATTATTCTTTTTACTTATAACCTTTCAGATGTCTTCCACGGTTAATGGCAAGGTACTGATGCAATCCTAGTTTTTTGTTTTTGTTGTTAGTGCCAGCATAAGTAGTTTCTTATCTGGTTAAATAGGGTCTTTTCTATGAAAAGTACATTATGTATACTTGTGTAACTATTGTTCAATATTTTTAAGTGAGGTTGTATCATACATAAATGGTATTAAAGGGAAAAACACAAGACGGAAGCAAATGAACAGTTGTTTACATGATACTTCAATATTCTTCAAAACCTTTCCTTACCAGTTGTGGGACCAACTGCTTACTAGGCTAAAGTTTCTCTTCCTGGCATCCCTTACTCTCCCATGGTACCAATCTTCCTTTACTGCCTCTGTGGGACTGGAGCTTCAAGCATTCACGCCAGACAAAGGTAGTTTTATATACTGGTTTGCCACTTTCTGGTTCTGTGCTTTTTACCTCTTTGTGGCCCAATTCCTCAATGATAAAATGGGGGGGGGGGGGGTAACATGAGTGCCTGCCTCATAGGTTGTTATGAGGAATAAATAAATTGAAATCCTTAAAACAGAACCAGGAATATGCCAGGCACTTAATAAATATTGACTTCTATTTTCTGCCCTCATACCCCTCTGCCTTTGTTGTTCTCCTTCTTAAGTTGAAATGATAGAGAGTTAAGATTAAAAGAGCCTGTGGTTCTTCTAAGGGGAACTTTTATGCATAAAGAAACTAAAGAATAAAGATGCTGTGCAAGCTTCTCGAGGTTAAAAGCAGTAGTGGTATTAGAAGAGAATTCTCTTGCAGATTGTGTGGGATTTTCATGGGTGGATGGTGAGGGCTGAAGCAAGACTCCTTATGTTTTTCTGCCTCCCTTGCTCCCTGCCCTTCGATTATAGCCACTTACAACATTGGGGTACCTAGCATTGTTGTTTCAGAATTGCTGGTCAGCTTTGCAGTTGATATTGATGCCCTTAATAATATTGCTGGCCATTAAAACATTTATCTATTTTGTGGTCTGTCTTCCAGTTCTGTGAATTAGGTAAAATATATAATTGCTTATTTGGTGACATTTACAAACTTGGACGAAGTATTTATTTTTCAATTTCCTGTAGAAAATAGAAAAAAAAAATTAAGAGATCAACTAAAATTTAGGTTTAAAGAATGAAGTGATTCTTTGCAATATCAAAATGTTCTGAAAAACTTAATTTTAACTGTTAAGCATTAATGATTTCTCAATCATTGTTTCGATTATTAAAAAACGTGAGCACCTTGGAAATATATAAGTTGTACTAAAAATAGAGTATCAAAAATTGCTGCTGCTTTGTCACAATTTCTTCTACTGCAAAAAAAAAAAAAAAATTACCTTTCTCTGTGATTCCTGATCAAGAAGGCAATGAAGTGCTCTGTGTACTTGTAAGATCTCCTTCAGACTTTAAATTTAGTTTCTTTGTCAAAATATCGAAAAGAGGTTTATTATGTTTTTATTTAATACGATGGTAAATTAATCATTTACTGAAGCTATGTCTCATAATAACATCTAATAAATATTACAACATGACACCCTAATGTTAATACTACTTAGATGAGAGAGAGAGACAGTCATGCAAGATATGCATATTTAAATTGGCAATTGACAATAAAAGTGGAGGTTGCAGTTTGAGAAATGGGCTTCTAGAAAAAAAATAAACCAAGCCAGACTGCTATATGAGAATAATTATATCTTGCAATTTGCATGCAAATATATTTAAACTAAAGAAATAATTCTAAATTATTCATAGCATAAAGTTGACTTTGTATTGTCATTATTCCTTACATAAAATATATGCTATAAATCATGCTTTTAATGTCGAAGAGAATGGCTGAGGTGAAAATACAGTTTCCTCCCAGATGTACAAACTGCAATTGAATATTCCACGTTGAGAGAGGTAATTCTCAATTACAGCATATTGGAATTACTTGATAATCCATTATATGTAAGTAGTTTAAGCAAAATGTGCCTCTTTACAATAAATTAACTTTTCTTCAAAGGATGTATTTCTATTCTTTGTGTAAGGTAATAACTATTTATTTATAAACTATAAAACATATAGCACTGTTATGCCTACAGCACTCAGAAATTACCCGGCTGTATATTCATTAAAGAGAAGTAATTACTTTCCAGATATCTTGCCTACAATCTTTTATTGACCTCATAATGCAATTGCTATGCTTAATAGATGGATGCAGCTGTTTATGCAATTCTTTTCACAACATATGAGTTTGCTACACAAGTTCAATAATAATTCAGACAGGCATACCCGCTTAATAAGCTTAACAGGCAGAAACACAGAGCCTGCCCTACGCAGGAAAATATCAGTTGATAGCTCCAAGGATATGGAAAAGGAGGGCAAGAATGATAAAAATGTTTTTATGGTAACTGGTTGTAATTGTTACTGCCCACATTTGATCTCATTGGAAAATAACAGTTTTCGAAGACAGTCTATAAAATTATTTGAATTCTGAAAGAGAAGATATTTATATAGCTTAAATTCATTTTCTTAAGGATGCCACCAAAATATACTCAGGTCACAATGAGCATGCAAATACAGAAGCACTAACAGCAATGATAAAACAATACTTTTTTCTTCCTTAAAGTGGAGAAAGTATTTTTATTTGTGTGATCCATATTGTGTCACAGGTTTTAACAGTATTTTTTCTGGCAAGAAAATAAGGTATTGATATGAAATAAAAGTGTAAATGCAAACTTTGCTGGAAGAGCATGAAAAATTGAAGAGGAAGTCTACCATGTGGATTTAAATTACTGGAGTTTGGACATGGTGAATGATTTCTATTAACATAGAAAATTGTCATATTTATTAAAAATTACAAATATTTAAGCATCTATATGAACGTATGTGTCCAAATATATACACATATATGTGATTATACAGGGGTATATTATATAGACACTTCAGGCAATCAGGATGAAAAATTATAAGAAAATGATTGAAATCTATTTAAAAGTTAAAATCCACTTAAAAGTTAAAATGACATGTAGATCCTTCTATGCACTGAATAAAAAGCAACTATTTGTTTAGAAATAGACCATAATTTTAGTTTATTTCTGTATATTATTTTAGCCTTCCATGAAGAACACATTTTGAGATAGGAAAATATACTATTCTGATATAACCTTCTTTAGTTATAAATTACCTTCCTTTTTAGGAAGACCTACAGAGGGGAAAAAGATGGGTATCTATCTTATTGTTTTAGTTTTCTGGCTAACATAGGTCAAGAAATCCAAGTAACATTTTGAAAAAGTACCTATCATAATGATGGAGTGATTAAATCTAAAACTTTGGTATCTAGTCACTTTAAAAATTGGAGTGCTGCTTTGGTTGGAACAATACTAATCAGTTTTCTCTGCTTAGTATTAGTATCATATGGTGGTATCATTTTTTATTAACATAATACAAATATCCTGTGCAGTGCTATCTCCTTCATTGCTTACGGCTTCAGAATCAAAATGTCACAGCAAATTTTACTTTCACTAATAGATTGAGACTTGTACATTACATTAGGAAAAGTGAACAGTGTGTGGTATTATGCCAAAGTGGCAAAAAGCAGGCACGTACAATAGCACCCTAAATTGCAGCTTGGTTCTCTTCTGTCTCCAAACAATAACAAAGGGTGAGAAGCTTGGGTGGGTAGTTTATTACCTTTCTAGAGAAAAGTTCACCTTTCTGCAACTTCTCTAGATGCATTGTCAAAATATCACATTATACAATTCACTGGAAGTGAACTTATTGCTAAATACCCATTAGGTTCCCAAGAGATGCCTTACATTGTTTAGTGAAAGCACCCTTAGGCTATCACTAGGGAAGCACATTAAATGCATAAAAAGAGAAGTTGACAGAGATCCCTGTAGAACAAGATGCATCTACCAAGCTCAAGACTTCTCGAGGAAGAATCCTATGAGGCAGCGTTGAGAATGGTTATTTGGGGGTGGGGGTAGTTTTTCTTTTTCTTTTTCCTACAGGCACAAATATACAATTTGTATGGGGGGGAATAAATTATGCTAGGAAATGATTAGAAAAATACTACTCTGTAATTGTAAAAGAATTAGTTTAAGTGTCTTCATTCTGAGGCATCAATTCAGTTTACAGACAAAAAAATAATTGCAAAAGTTACACACGAAGGTTATTATCCACCTAATGATGTTATAAAAGAATGGTGGCAAACAGTAGATGGGGAGAGAGACAAGTTTTAAAATAAATGAGGAGAGAGTGACTGGTAGCAAAGTTTTAGGCTAATCGCCGAATAGGCTGATATAGAGAAAAAGCCAAGTCACAAAATGAATGACAGTGAATTCTGGCAAAATATGCTTTCTTGTCCGTCTGCCACATTGCTTTTGAAAACGTTTCCCGTTCTGAATATAGCACAGATTTTTATCACTTCCTTGTTTAATTACAATTGCTGGTGAAACTATTGTACATCTATTATGCACTATTATGTTTGTTTATTTCACATCATTTTGTTTAGAATGCTTCTAAAAAGGAAATGTAAAAAAGCAAACAAAATATGTGCTTGGCGTCTTAGATCCCCCTACTTCCTTTTCTTGTTTGCAGTACTGAAAAAATTCCACTAGAGGGGGCACTAGTAAAACAAGAAGCCAGATTTTTAACTTTTTCATTCTTTTCTCTTAGAGGTGAAAATGACTCACCCTTTTTTTCCTCTTCTCACACCTGAACAGGAATATTTTGAGGTTATAGGACAGCAGTAAAGATGCTGTATGAGAGGAATCTTTTTGGTTTTTAAAACTTTAATTTTAAAGAAATTTACTGTTAATATGCTATATTTAAATATTAACCAAACAAGCAACAATTTTTGGTTGAATATAGATAGAATTTTATATGTGTTTGTATTATGATTGCTGAGAGCTGAAATCTTAAAGAAGAGATGTTTGACCTGTGAGGTTTTACTTTAGTGACTCTAATCATTAGATATGTGGCTGAATGATGAAAATTATTCTTTAGTTGTCAAATTGAATATACCTGAGAACAGGCAGGGTCTCAGCTTTAATTCATTGTTTTAATTACGGAAAAAAGAGTAAGCTAATAGGAAAATGAATCACCTACTTGTAATTAATGTTTATGAAATGTCAAAATTTGCCAAGTATTATAAACTTTAATACAACTACTGTCTTTTATTACTGTTGTTTCTCTGATGTCATATTCTTTTTTGAAACTTCCTTAGTTAGTCAGCTACTGACAATGCTAACAACCATTTGATATGAGAAGGTGTGGGAGGCATCTTGAAAATCTAACTGGTGGTGAGTTTTGGCATCAGTGAGAAAAGGCCTTCCAAGGAAGAGAGCAAACAGTCTCTCTTCCTAAACTCCATTTCCTAATTTATAATATTGACAAAAGTTTAATTGTCGAAAGTTGTAAAATACCATGTATCGGACTAAATAAAATTATGTGTCCTAAATCCTTATCATAATGCCAACCTGAATATGTGTACTCAGTAAATGTTAAAACTTTTTTTTATTATTATCATTTGTTCCTCATATCTTGGAAGATACAGTTTGACTAGATTTTCATGTTGTGTTACCTTTCTTAGTATTTCTATGTAATCTTTTTTTGACTTTACTTAACACAGCTTCTCTGGAGGAAACTGGCTACTCCTTGCTTGAAGATCCTTTCTACTCTGACACATTAAAATGTTACGAATTGGTATTTCTTATGCCTTGCTTTTGGTAGACTGCCAGTATTTCTTACAAATGTCAGAAGAATGTTTTAGGAAATTAATGTCTAAGTTCCCTAGCCATGTAAATTTCATTGTCACTTAAAAATAGCTCTGAGGAGAATAACCATCATGTGCTATATATCAGAGTCATTAGAACATTCGATCTGGAATATGTTCTCAGAAATTATTTAGCACAAATGCTTCAAACAAATGGAACTCAAGGACTGGAAGAGTTAAATGACTGCCCAAGGTCACACAGCTAGTTGTGAGCTGAGGCATAATTGAAACTCGTGTCTCTGTCTTCCGCTCCTCAAATTTTTAAAAAAAACTTGAACCACTTTATTGATCATTTTCTTGTTCAATCTGGAAAATTATAGAAAAAAATTGTGAGTAGATGGAAGGTGGTGAAATGCCCCAAACTTGAAAACATTGGAATAACACTTCAGAATTTATGAAATCCACCTCTAAATATAGTTGCCTTCATGGTGCCTTAGTAAGGGAACTTTTTATGTTCACTTATGTTGCAAGAAGACTTTTCTCATGTCTTTTAGCAACTTCTTTATTCTGTTTTTATTGTTTTTAATACTCAGTGAAGTAAAGGCTGATGCTCCTGCTATGCAAACCATTAAGCTTACAGGGGCAGACCCTAACTGCTTTGAAAATGGTTATTTAGGGTACTCGGCTCACTGGTGCTGAATTACACGTTTTTCCCTCCTCTGTTTTGCTGTTCTGTGACCTCAGGTTTGTAATGGACATGAAGAGTTGTGTTGGCGTCTGGTGCCTGGGGCAGTGCCACCAACATGGAGAGCTGTCATGATATCTCTACTCCTTTGATCCCTTTCCTCCAGCCTAAAGAAGGGAGGGGGCAAGGATACTACTTTGATCTCTAATTCTCTGTGGCCAACCGCTTTTCTCCATCTCTATTTCAGAACATACCTACTGACTCCCTTGGGGCTACTTTGGTGAATTATAGAATTTCAGTATTAAAAAAAACTGTGGAGACTTCATAATCAATTCCTTTATTTTATAGATTAACAATGATTAAAATGACTAGTCCAGGACCATTCACTACCTTATCTATGTGTTCACTAAACATGGTATTTAAAAAAAAAAGATTCTAATGTATTGCAAGGGTTACACAAGTAGTTAGTGGAAGAAGTGAGAATAAACTTAACTTTCTTTAGTCAAAGTTCAATGTTTTCTCCTCCATGAAGATTCCCATAAAACTGTTGATCATATTGTTGACAGTTTTAAACGAATAATTCAATTCTGCTTCTTTGACTCAACTTGCTTCGTTTTTAAAAGTAGGCTAAAAATTGCAATTTGGGGGGTAGCTGTTCAATGTTCAGAGAAATGTCTGTTTAACAGTAATAAAACTTGTTCAAAGAGAGAAATTCTAATTTGTCTAGGGGTCTGTGATTTGCTTAGGAATAGAAGTGTTTTTCTCCATATTATCAACTCATCGTAAAACAGTTATCCTAAGGTATATTTTGCTTTCACTTTCCCCCACTTTAATCTTTTATGATTGTTTTACTTTTTGTTAATTACTAGAGATTGTATTGTTTAAATAATAATATGTGTGCTCTATTTTTTTGAGCCTAATAAAGATGGCCAGCCTTAGACAACTAAGGACTCCGACCAGTACATGATGCAAGTTTTAGTAGCATTTCCAAATAACTGGGGTCCAACTAGTTTATATTGGGAATTTCTATCATTTCACAATTCTTTAACTGAGTTTAGGTTAGAGAAACAGTGGAGGGGGAATTCGCGAGGTAATACATTTAATATATTTAATCATTAAGTAATGAAGACTCATCATCACAGGTCCATGAGTGATTGATAGGGAGAGCACATTTTGATAGTTGGAGCGAGGTAAGAAGTTGAAAATAATACCCAAGGACAGGTAGAATATTGTACTTGGGCCAGCCAGGGGCCAAGGGGAGGATGGTAGGTACCAGGGGATGGGCGAAACGTGTGTCAAAAGGAATTAGAAAGCTACTACTACAGGAAAGTGGAGGTCCACAGATTAAAACAAAACAAAAAAAAACTAACCTTGGCCCTCATTCACTTTTTTCTTCTTCCCACCATTTTTAGCACCTACTATGCCCAAGACATTATGCTGGACCTTTAAAATAGTGGTGGGTTTGTGTTTTCATTCAGTCCTCTAGTATAACAAGTGAGTTGGCTGCAAAATAAAGCATCTGAGAAGTAGGTGTATATTCTAACCCTGCAGGCAAAATCCACACTGTCTATTTGCACCTTTGCCTCCGTCTGTCCTTCATCCTTTCCCTGGCTGCTTTTTCCAGGGACACCATTAGGATGAAAGAGCACTAGTGTGGAAGTGGGAATGGGGAACTGTTTCCACCCACAGAATTGTCAACAGGTACGCACACAGCATCTGCGACTTCAGGAGAGCTGACAGGCTAGGAGCCAGCTGCGGCTTCCACTTGAAAATAATAATAATATCCACTTAGGGGTATGGAATTATTTATCACTGCTGGTGGAATTTTTGCCAAAGGCAAGAAATGAAAACATCCGATGAAAAAATGTCCTCAGTCCACAGCCCATCACACTCAACACTCTGTATAAACTGATTAACTCTGTGACTAAGAATAAACAGTGCTACAGTTATTACTATTATTGTTTGACTCTGTAAAGACATTGACAATTAAAGGAATCAGAGCAAACATAGCGATTGACAGGGTTTGTATGTGTCAAAATTATAATAGAGCTTGTGTGCATAACTGAAATCTCTGAGGAGCCTTTCTTTCTTCTTTCTTACTTTCTTCATGTTTCTCTTCCTTTCCCACTTTCTATAGTCATTCTAGGGTCCAAGACAAAAATAGAAACATGGTGAGTAGTGGAATAGAGACCAAATGGTGGCCTTTTTATAAAATCTACAAGTGGGAACTCTGTTGCCTATGTTGGTGCGCTGAGTGTGTATTACTACATACATGGGGGCTGTTATGTTCCTTAACTCAGTTTGTCTCATTTGTTTATTCTTGTCCTATTGTCCCATTTGTGTGCTACACACCACTGCCAGGCTGTACTTGGTAGCTGTGCACATGGTATGAGTTCCTGCCAGCTGTCTGGCTCTTCACGTGACTTTTTAACAGAATAAGGGCAAAGCCACGAGCTACCCAGGCTGGGTGTCTCAGTGAACTTGGGCTCCTGGATGTCTCTCTGTGAGAAATGCCTATAACAGAGGGCCTTTCATCTGTCCTAGTATCCAACCCACATTTTCACTTGCAACTCTGGCTTTACATTCCTCAGCTGGGCATGTGAGCACCTCGTTTGGCTCCACTGGTCTCTCAGTCTATATTTCTCCTTGCTTTGTATTCCTGGGCATTTGGTCTGCTTTTATTTGTGTAGTTTTGCTGTAAATGTCGGCTCCAGGTCCAACTTTAGTTTTCACATCGGGGAATCATTTTAGCTCTAAATCTTTGGAGTTCATTTCTGAGTTTTTTTCCCTCAGTTTCACAAACCAGTGAGTCCATGGGAGTTCTCTGTTATTCTCTTTTTTTTGACCTCTGAAGAGTTATGATTAACTTACAAAAGAACTGCTATCCTATCTCAGAGAGACATTAGGCTGTCTTTTCTTCTCCTCATTCTTCTTTTTTGTTTCTTCCTTCCTCTCCTCTTCTCCTTTCTATATTTTCTCCTCTTTTCTCATTTCTTTCTCTATCTCTCCCCCCCTTCTCTCTCGTTCTCTTCATTTTATGCTAAAAAGTCCGGAATGAACTATTTGGGACTTGCCTGCTTATTAAGACTGATATTATGGATGAGTCCACTAATTCTATTACTTAGATTTAACAAAGAAATCTGCATTTTGTGATTTCATCCTGAAGTAAAATATAATCCTTACAAAAATGAAACTTCTAACATGTAAAGTTAGTTTATGATGCAAGGTCTGGATTTTTGGGAAATTTTAGATTAAGACTGTAAAATTGTTATCTTAAGGAAAAAACTCTGGATGAAACTACATGAAGTAATAAAAAGTAATATTTCTGAAACAATATTTAATGTGCATTTTTAGTGTTAATGAAAATATTCTTTGGGTCCCACATGTTGTTTTGTTAAAAAACATCTGGCAATTTAGATAAAGTTTCACACTGTATATAAATGCTAAAACAATTTTATAGAAGTATAGAAAATATTTATTTAGAATATAATGCATAATTAGAGATATGGGATGGCAAGTTTTCAAATGATAACTCCCATAAATAATATTTTCAAAAAACATTAAACAAAATTTTATTGAGAATAACTTCAAGAATTTTAGAATTCTTCTATTCACTTTTATAAAATATAACTCAAAAGAAAAATAGTAAGAAATTTCTATATATGTGTTCATATTTGCTTATGTTCAATCCTGAAATCGAGAAAGTTCTGGGAACCCTAAGTAAAAAAAAAAAATAATTATTTGGCAGCAAAATTGACCTGAACTGATAGAAGGCTATTTAAAGTCTTTAGTTATCCTAGTTATTATGAATATTTATATATTCCAGTGCAGAAATGTTAATGTGTTCAATGATGATCTAGCCCCAGGCCCCATTGAGCATTCTACATAATATATGATATATACTACATTTTAAATTTTGAAAAATTCTGAATTACAAAATACATTTGACTCCTTATTTTAGATAAGGAATTGTGCCCTGTCTGTGGATTTTATTTCTGCAGTGAATTGTAGATCTTATTTGGAATCTAAACAAATCACATTCAGAAAAGACAACTATGGACTGGTCAGCAAAAAGTATTTTTAAAAATGGAGTTCATTCTGCCACACACACTACGTAAAACCATTTTGAAGTGACAGCACACTGTAGTATCTATGCAGAATTGTTCTAACCAAGTTGAAAATTAGATAAATCACCTTCAGTAAATATCCTAGTGAATCTTAAAAGAAAGGAAAAAGCAAAGCAAAATATCATAGGAAACTTTGATACCCGGCTTGCTGTTAAAATTCCATTATATATACTGTATATTTACTTTTGTTCAAAGGTAAAAACTGTTATTGAAACCATTTTCTTTTTAATTCAAGGAGCTTCTGTTAAGCATGTCTTTTGAAATTCCCTGGGAAGTGCACATTGCTCTGATCATCCTGGCTTATTTCTTCAGCCAGTTGCTAAGGCTATAGGAACCTTCTCATGATTAATCAAGGGCCTCTTCACAAAATCCGATGATGAAAACATTTGACTGCTGCTCATCTGGGCAAACAAGAGGAGTTTGATCTCTGTGTGCTCTGTTGAGCTTAATACTTCACTACAGATACATATCAATACTCAATCTATATCTCCCTTCATATATGTCTGAGGAAACCTAGACAACACACATATTCATGTTCCTAAAAACCATTGTTCTTAACTTTTGGCCACTCAGTAAATACCACATATTTATGCATATGAGATGTCCCTGCATGTGGAAATACAACTTTTCAAAGCAACATTTTAAATGTAAAACCACATTGTTGCTAATCATTAAAACCCTGCACACACTGTTTATATTCAAGAATTTGCTTCATGTAGGTATATTAATATATTCTTTAATTACTATGCCTTTAATGCTTTTTAAATGATACAATTGTTTTAAAACTCTCCAGAACAAAATGGTAACAAGAATCTTTACTTTCTCCAAAGCGCATTATTAATATAAAAATAATGTTTTATGTATAATATTTAGGGCACACATACATAAATATTAAGTGTATATATGTATATATAAGTATATTAGCATGTACATATAGTATGCATATATGAATATGTACATATAAGCACATTTACATATGTACATGTATGCATATGTATATTTATGTATCCATACTGTTTAAGAAACTGCTGTCATAGTACATGTTTTGCAAGTTATATCTGTATTCATTTCATTCTCATTTACAAAGTGTCTTTTGGTATATTCTGGTCAAGAATAGACAATCCTAGCTATATCAAAGAAAAAAACAGACAAAGCAAGCCAGAACGCAAGATGCTTTCAGTGAATTTCCTAGGGGATTCAGTGGTTCTGTTAACCACCTGTAAGTCTCATTTTGCCTTCTTTCTCTCCACTGTATCTTAAAGTATAGTAAAGTTTAGCTTTCCTGATCATGGCTTTTCCATTGTAGACAAGTGACTCCTCCTGCTTCTTTCCCCCAGTCTGTTTACTCCCTTCTCTTTGCCTTAATGTACCTCCTCATACATCTGGCTCTTCCACATGCCTCTTCTCTCTCTCCTAATCCTCACACAGCATTTCCTTTAACCTCAGCTACGGATATATGGGTTTCTGTAAATAATATTCACTAAAGCAAGGGATAAAGAGTCTGTGTTTGAAGATCATGGTTTATTTTCATCATCAAAATATAAGAAAGATAATACAATTCTTTGATTTTAAATAATAGAAACTTGTTTTAAAAGATTAAAAAAACATTTTTAACAGTCGTTTACAAGGATGGATACTCCAAAACAGAATTTACTTATAAAAAATTACATATTTATTCTTACATGTTTACCTTCAAAGTAATCTTCGTTTGATGCAATACACCTATAGAGACACATTTTCCACTGCTGTAAACAGTTTTTGAACTCATCAGTTTTGATGCCTTTTAGTGCTTCTGCTGTTTTTTGTTTCACCTCTTCCATATCGGCACAACGTTTCCCTTTGAGGACTTTTTTTCATTGGGGGATACAAAAAGAAAGTCACTAAGGGCAAGATCCGGTGAATAGGGAGGGTGGGACACATGGGTCACGCTATTTTTTGTCAAAAACTGCTGAACATTCAGCGTGTTGTGGGCAGGTGCCTTGTCATGGTGGAAAAAAACAGTCACCTGTTTGCCACAACTCGGGACATTTCTCCCACAAATGGTGGTGCAACCTTCTCAAAACTTGTAGATAAGTACACTGGTTGACCATTTGATCTGAAGGAACAAATTTGAATGTACTACAAGGGGCCTGCACGCCAAAAGATAATTCTGGGTTTTTACTCTCATACTTTCATGGTTAGACTCTTTAAGAGAAAAATATTTCAGAAAATTACTTTGGTTTTCTTTCAACCATGGATATTTTTCCTGTTGTAGAACAGCATGTTGTTGGGCACTGGTTACTTTGGAGACACAGTAAAGTCTCATTCCATTAACCATGGCATCCGTTTCATTTTTTAGAGATAAAGAGGCATACTAAGCCTTTTTTCTAGCAGCTAGGAAATTACATCATGATAACAAAAAACGCATTGTGTTTCCAGTATGAGATTCCTCTCTGGTTTTTCCAATTACAGGAGTAGTGATAATTATTTTGAGCCCATGGTATATTTGCTCCTAGGTATAATTATGCAATCTGTTTTATGCTTCACTTTTTGGTATAAATATTCTTAGAACAATAAATGATGAAGACTTATTCTAAGTCTGAAACATCAGAGCAACATAAGTTAGCCCATAAAAGTCCTTTTTGTGAGTAAGACAGAGGAATGTGTATCCTTATCTACATCTAGAAATGTGGGTAATTGAGATTCTGTGAAATGGCTTAGCTTAATGTGTGTTCTCAGTGATTCAGGTTCACAGTCATGCTGGGCTATATGTTTGTTTGTTTGTTTTCCAATTTAAATAATCAGTATAGCTCTGAATATTACTACCCTAACAATAAAACTCCCAAGCCAGAAACCAAGGTAAGAAAGACATGGAGAGGCAGGTACAAGAAATATGCAACTTGTTAAACTCTTCCAAGAATATTTATGATTATACTCTCCCAAAAGAAATTTTTTATTTTAGTTGGCAGTTTGGTTTTGAAAATCTTCAATTAACTTTCATGTGTTGAATGAAGTTTCTCATAAACCTTGAGAAGTGGTGCCAGAAGGGAGTTCTTTCCCTTCAACAGGATGACATATTATTCCAAGTATGGAAGACTAGAATCAAGAAAAAAGAATCAAGTCAGATACTCAATTGCTGGAGAGGTGAAGAGTTTGCACAATACCTCATAGCACGTCAGGGAGATACTGGCATCCTTTGTCCAGAATATTTTGGTACTTAACAGTTGTTTCCTTTTTTGAGTTACTATGAAGCCAGATTTCTGCAGCCTTGCAAAGAAGCAAAGGCAAATCCTCTTGTGCAGTTTAAGTAACACAACAAATTCATAGTTTAAGGAATATCATCTTCTAAAGATCAACATTAAGAGTTATATGCACTTGTGATCATGGTGATGTTGAGCATTCAGCAAATGACTTTTAAATCATTATTTGGTATAATAATGTTGCCACAGGATGTCCTAAGTTACCAAAATGAAATAAAGATTTAACAAACATTTTCAGATAAACAAAAGAGAATTTTACTCTAACAAAATGTTCTGGAAAATCCAGAATTTCTGTACTTGTTGAATATATTTAGAAGTACTATAAAGCATGTAACTGATACTTTGTCATCATCTCCACCTAGAGATCTCATTCCTGTGTTTTTAACATGAAAACACACAGAGAGAGGTTTAGTAACTTGTCCAGTAGTATACGAGTCCTGGGGAAATTTCCTGTATGTTCTAGAATTGACCTTCAATGTTTTACATGTTCTTTCTCTAACTAGATGATATCTTGAGAATAGATATCACATCTTAATACCAACGTGCCTGGAATTTGTCTGGTGCCTTCAGTGAACAGCTTCTATCTCTCTACTAATTTTGCTGGTTATTGGTAATTTTACTGGGTAGTGATAAATAAATGGACATTTAACGAAATACAATGACTTGCTATAACCCCATTCAACTCTATTTGAAAATTTTTATGTTCTATGTGAAGTGAAATACTTATTTAACCTTGAAACTCTTATTATTTCAATTCATTCTTTAGACTTTGGTTACAGTGCAGTAAAGATTACAAACAGTTCCAGGAAGGATTGAACATCAAAAATACATTATATCTCCAAATAACTTCCCAGAATAAACTGAGCTTGTTTCTTTTTGACTCCAAACATCAGGTGGTACCTAGGAAAGAAATCTCAAAATCCATCCAACCTAAAAGTTCTGGAAAGGTGAGGAAAGAAGTCAACTATTCCACACTTGCCTATTAGACCCTGAAAAATATCTTGACTGCTAAAGAATCCTTGGGGATATCATATATTGAAAATATATTCCAATGCAACACGACCTCCTGAGAAAGGTGAGCCACAGTGAATATCAAATCCTGAAAATAGGACACTCTCCTGGCACTGCTTCCTGAAAAAGAGCTACTTGTTGGAGAGAAAAAAAAAAACAACTCTGCAATTATCCAACACTAGACAACTTCTTGAATCTAGCTCACCTAAGCTATTTTTTTTCCTACTCCGAGAGCAAAATGAATGCTGCAAGCAGTCAGAGTACTAATGGTCTTCCCCCCCCCCACATTGTTTCTCTTCCTCCCCCCTTGAAACCTGAAGCAAGGGACTGGAGAGACTTCAGGAGCCTCTTTACGCTATCACTTCACAGGCTAGAAGGTGACAGCTTCGCCAGGGACTAATGCAGTCCGACATAATTGAATGTGGCCTGGAGCAAAGCAGCTGCCTGCAGCCACTCTTGATTGTAGCTGTCATCAGGTAGAGCCTGCTGCAGGAAAATACATTCCAGTGGAATGCCACCCCACCACTCAGCTCCATGGTGATAGCTTATTTACCCTTCCACTGTGACCACAGTTTTGTAGTTAATAATTGTCAGTATCACACTACTGGATGAGTGCAGACGCTGGGTCTTTGAATTATCAATAATCTTTTTAGTGATCTCTCTCTCTCTCTCTCTCTATCTCGTTCTCTTTTCTCCAGAATTAAATCATACTCCAGAATTCTGTTTATTCACCAGAATTTGATCTGATTCAAAAGTATCATCCATTCATTTTCTACTTTAATTTAATACACTCAACAATTATTTACAAACAAAACAGCACACAACTAAAAATGTCCCTATTTTTTTTCTGTTTGTTGCAACATGTCAGAAAATTATTGGTCAAATTAAGTTTTAAGGGTAGAACTAAAAGTATTTGACATTTTTGGATTTCTCTTTGATTACAAAAGTTTATTAAATACAAATGAATGATTCTTCATTTTGTCTTCCTTCAAATATATAAGTACAGATTATTTTAAGGGATTGTATTAAATTCTATGCAAATAATTTAACTGGAGAGTAAAGATTTTCTAGTAAAATAAATATGTAAAAAATAAACATAACTGCATTTAGTATATATACATTTTGATGTGAAAATACAAGCTGTGTCATTCTGTAAATTGAGATATAAGTGAATTAAAAATGAAAAAAGTCAGTATGATTTAGATTTTGTGAATTATTTTTATTAATTTTGCATCTATTATTGATGTAATAATTCAGTGTTTTAGAATATAAGTATTTCTGACTTATTTGTATCCATTTGACTTTGAGATAAAAATTAAATTCTTCATATAGCATTTGTTGCAATTACTCTTTAGTTCTAACTAAATTCTAATGTCAGAGTGTGGTGAACTTTATTTTATAGACAGTTAATGGCAATGCTGGATATTTCTAAGACTGATGTAAGCATATAGGTGTTAGATGTTAATGCTAAAAAAAAGAGTGCTGGCTTCTTGAAATCAATTTAAAATGATAAAATCTACTTTCCTGAAAAGATCAATTGATTTGTCACTATCCCAATCCCACCCCAATTACCTAATATTGCTAATCAAATCTTGTCTATATCTATCCTTGTAGCACCAACACACTCTCACCCCCAGAAAAAAATTTTCATTCTGTCATTTAGGAAGTTATTTATTTGATAAAAAATATTTTAAACAAGTGGCTAAGATAATGTCTACATGACTTGGCTTAAATCTAGCCAGACCATGATTTTGTTGTTGATATTGGCTTAAAGCAATAAAAATGTACTGTCAGTATTCTAGAGGTTAAGAGTCGGAAATGAAGGGATTGGAAGGCCCGTGTTCTTCTCTGACAGTTCTGGGAGAAAATCCTTCCTTGTGTGGTCTAGCTTCTGGTGTTTCCAGCACTCCTTCTCATTTCTTGGCTTGTAGATGTAACATGCCAGCAACATGCCAGTCTTCTTTCTGTGTGTCTCACATCGTCTTCCCTCTGTGAATGTCCATATCCATCAGACCTTCATTTCACTGGGACACAAGACCAATATTTTTGCCCTTTGAGATATAAGGAAAGAGCCCCCAAAACCCAGAATTATCTTTTGGCGGACGAACTTAGTATAGACTTCCTATGAAGTCGAACTTAGTATAGACTTCCTATGAAGTCCTTCCTTGCTATGAAAGTGTTCTAGGAACTCATCAGCACCAGCTAGCATTGTTGTGAGAGGCTGCGTTTGACTTCAGTGAATCTTTTTGGAGACTCTTTTAATGAGTTTGCCCATTTTTTGAAAAAAGTGTATTTTATTTTAAAATATGTGGAGTGCAATTCAGGATTAGGTATACAAGTGACCATCATACAGGTAAAGTTTGGGCCTACCTTGGGTCCCCATTTTGCCTGGTTTGAGATCAGGTACCCTTATTGTTATATACCCCTAACTCCCTCCCTTGGCAGTTTTCAGTTACTGCCAATCCCTTTCTTACAGTATTATGGTAAATGTTCAGGGTCCACTTATGAGTGAGAATATGTGGTACTCAGTTCCTTGTTTCTGTGATAAATCATTGAGTATTATAGACTCGAAATCCATCCAAGTTGCCGTGAAACCCATAGCTTGGTTCTTCTTTATGACTGCATAATATTCCGTTGTGTATATGTACCACATTTTTTTAAATCCATTCCAGCTTTGAGGAACAGCACAGTTGGTTCCATGCTTTTGTAAATAGTGCTTTTGGTGCCGGGCTCGGTGGCTCAGCCTGTAATCCCACGCTTTTGGGAAGCTGAGGTGAGTGGATTGCCTGAGCCCGCGGGTACGAGACCTGCCTGGGCAGGAGACCTCATGTCTACAATAAATCAAAAAATCAGCTGGGCGTGGTAGCGTGCGCCTGTAATTCCGGCTACTCGGAAGGCTGAGGCAGAAGGATCGCCGGAGCCCAGCAGGTCAAGGCTGCGGTGGCCGGGAGCGGCCACTGCACTCCAGTCTGGGCGACAGAGTGAGACTCCAACTCAAAAAAAAAAAAAAAAAAATAGTGCTTTTTGTAAATAGTGCTGCAATAAACATGTGTGTGCAAATATCTTTTTCGTAAAGTGATTTAAGTCCCTCTGGGTATATTCCCAGATTCCTAAAAGAACTAGAAATTGACCTTCCATATGAATATGCCCATTTTTTGATGGGTGATTTATGAGCACACCTGTCCACAGAGTGCTGAGTGTTGAGCAATTTTTGTTGTTGTTGGTGGTTTTTTTTTTTAAACCCAAAACGACATGACTCCTATGCTTCACCCTCTTTGTTTACCTCATCTCGCCCCTAGTGACTTTTTTGCTTTTCCAAATGAAAAAAGTCCTCAAAGGAAAATGCTTTGCCAATATGAAAGAGGTGAAATAAAAAACAGCAGAAGCACTAAAAGGCATCAAGATTGACGAGTTCAAAAACTGTTTTGAGCAGTGAAAAAAGTGTCTTGAGTGTATTGCATCAAATGGAGAGTATTTTGAAGGTGACTGAGGTTTAAGCATGTAAGAATAAATATACGATTTTTAATAACTTAATTCCAGGGTTTTTTTGGGAGGGTCCCTCCTTATATATCTAAGTCATGGTTAAAACAGCCACTATTTACTATTCAGCACCATATATCCATATCCTTTAACTTAACCAAAAATGTGGAAAATTGAACTATTTTCTGCTGAATTCTAACAACAGTATAGACAATAAATCTAAATGTCCAAAATTCTAAATTATGACTTTCAAGGTCCATATAATTGAGATGTGTTATCTATGTTTCTTAAATGTCTTGAGATAGCTACTCATCTCTCTAGTATATGCAAGCAAATTTAGGATAACTTAGATTATTTAGTTTGTTTCTCTATTAAAAGTAAAAGAAGGGAAAGTAATATTTATTAGTTCACTTTGTAGGTTTTAAGAATGTTCATGCTTTTTTTATGCACTCAACAGTCCCTCAGTGTAATCAATGCTGCTTGACAGTATTAAATTAGAAGTTACATAGTGTCACATCCTCACTTAAAAAATCAAGACTATCGTTGTTAGCAAAGCAATAGTGTCTGTGGGCTGATCTGTTTGGAGAACAGATTCTATATAATTATAGATCTTAAGCGAAGAAAATTGCTGCAAATATGTGTATTCTAATATTTCAGATGATATTTCTTTCCTGAAATGAATTTCCTACTTGTCCTATTCTTTAGATGATAATCTATCGATATTTCAATGGGCTAAGATTTAAGAAAGTTACCGCAGCGATTTAAATCTCTGGAATTCTAGTATGGAAGGAGGTGGGTGGGGTGAATTTTGGTTTGGGAGAAAGTATTGCCCTGACCGGCACAGGTCATTTCTGTTCCCCAAAATGTCATGACTAATCCCAACAACATCGAGATGTACAGAGGAGCAGTCATGGAGTTTTAAGTATTGAGGCATAAGTTTCGATAAAAGTAACTTCCAAAATGGATAGCTTTTCTCAGTATCATGAGGTAAAGTATTGAAATTTACTTCTGATTCCTTAAGAGATAAAATCCACTTCTGATTCATAAATGGTAAGTCACCAAAGTGCCCTCTCTTACTCATTGGTGAAACAAATAAAAAGATAGTGCTGTGACCCCCACATCCCAATCCTCTATTAAACTTACCACTTTGAACTCAGAGAGAGCGTCAACATTAAAATTCCATTTGTCTCTAGAGGCTGAATTTTATTAACTGTTTTTCACAAGCCTATTTTCCTTTGCCTGAGAAAATAAAACACAAATCTATGAAAACTTTCTAGATATTAATATTAATCTCTTTATATATGTATAAATATAATAATATATATATGTAATTATATTAAGATTTCTCAATGAAATGATGAGAAACTAAATTAGTAAACGAACCCAAGGTGTATTAGGAAGATATAGCAGTGGTTAGCATCTGATTTGGAGACATTATGACATCAAGAAAAATCTCTTCACGTGGTTCTATACAGAAAGTAGAAGTGCTTCCTAAGCATTTTGGGTGTTCTTTTGGTTCAAGAAATTTGGATATGATGTATCAATACTGCAGTAAAATGTCAAGCACATTTTAAAAATAGGTGCTTTCAATGCCAGAATCTGTTTAAGTTACAGTAAAAAATCATTTCCTGATTATTCTGCTATTTTAATTTTAAATATATATTGATGACATTTTATTAAATGTGATGATCAACAGTAGCCTAATTTTTGTTTTTTTTTTTTTTGAGTTGGAGTCGCACTCTGTCGCCCAGACTGGAGTGCAGTGGCCGCTCCCGGCCACCGCAGCCTCGACCTGCTGGGCTCCAGCGATCCTTCCACCTCAGCCTTCCAAGTAGCCGGCCTAATTTTTTTAAGTGAATGAAAACTTTGTATTTTCACCTTATCAGATGTGTAGAACATCTATACTCTTTGATTTGTACTTAAAAAAAAAAAGTTGCATTTCCCTCTCATGTTCATTGCACCATTATTCACAAAAGTTAAGTTATGGAAAAAACCTAAGTATCCATCACCAGCTGAACAGATAAAGAAAATGTGTCAAATATATAAAAATATTATTTAGCTTTAAAAAAATTCTGTCATTTGCAACACAGATGAATCTGGAAGACATTATACCAAGTGAAAAAGTCAAACACAGAAAGACAAATACCGTGTCATCTCACTTGTATGGGGAATCTAAAAAGACTGATCTCATAAAAGCAGAGTGTAATGGTGATTACAGAGACTGGCAGGTGGAAGTAGCGGGAAGATGTCGGCCATTGAGTACAAAATTTCAGTTATTTGAATAAGTTCAGGAGATACATTGGACAGCAGCGTGACTAAAGTTAATAATAATACACTGGAGACTTGATATTTGCTAAGTGAGGATATCTTAATTGTTCTCACTACACACACACAAAAATATAATTATGCGAAGTGATAAATATGTTAATTAGCTTGGTTTTGGTAATAATCTTCCAATGTATATGCATATCAAAACTTCACATTGTATATACATACACATTTTATTATATAATTTTTGTTTAAATATATACAATGTTTATTTTGCCAATCCTACCTCAATAAAGCTGGAAATAAATTAATTTCATTTCACCTGTCAGTAATCAATTATTTCACTATTAATCAACACAGCAGATACCACCAGAATTTGTATTTTTTTTTTTTTTTACTTACCTCACATTACTTGGTAACTTTACACATATTTGGCAATGGAGCTATACAGAAGTCTTTACAGACAGTTAACTTAAAGGTATCAATCTAAAAGAACAAAATAGTTATACTTTGCAGAATTGTTCAGCTTCATGCACTACTTAAGAAAGACAAAAAATACATCAGTACTATTGCAAATGGGGTGGAGGGGTGGAAAAGCATGGAATAAAACTATGTTTGCATCTTTTAAAAACATGACCTCCATGGGTTGCTGCTGTCTCAGGGGAGCCCGGGAAGGGGGGGTGGATGACTCTTGCCAGGTGGTTGGGATGTGACTGCCAACAATGAGGTTGTTCTTCTCCGAGTTGGACTCCGCGATGCATCCCAGCGAGTGAGACACAAGTTTGCTGTATTTCCACGAACATGAAAAACGTATATTTTTAGGAGCCGGCCAAGTATGACTAGTCAGCTGTCGGATTGTATTTAGATTTGGGGAATGCTGTGAGAGGACTGAAACCACTTGTTTCCCTCTCTCTTTTTCTCTACTTGTCACTGCAATAAAGTTGGCTCTGGCTCCAGGGAGCCCTTGGTAAAGTACAATGCCCAGGGCTATGGGAGATGGAGGCCTCAATAACTGATATGAAAGGTCCTTAATTAAGCACTTAGCATTTCAAGGCAGTCATCACTGCTCGCCCACAGCCCGAGCTGGCAGTCCGTCACCGCCGATAGGCCACCTAGAAGACTAACGTGAGTTGAGTCGAGTCTTTTGTACTTGAGGCGAGCCGCCCCAGGCACAGGCTGATCCGGTGACCCTCCCAGATACACTTTCTCCGCCGGAAGGAACAGGATATCGGATGTGACAACACTGCAGCCTGGAAAGGATTCCCCCTCCCTGCCATCCACCCCACACCCTCAGAAAGATCAGGGATTTGAGGAGAAAGTTAGAATGACAGTGGCACTTTCTTGGCTCAGCGGATCAGTGTGAATATAACCAAAGCCAATGAATGAATAATGATGAATGTATTATGAAGCAAAAGGGACCCCCCCTCCCCGGCATTGTAAAATGTCAATTATTCTGCAATTACCCAGGGCCTTGGAAAAGTTAACTGGGAAAGAAACATTTTCTCTCCGCCCCTCCCCCATCGAAACCCCCCCCCCCCGCCCCCACAGCACATAATTCTCTCTGGGCATGAGAAACCAGAATAAACATAAATGCTGGGGAAGTTTATCTTTATATTAAGGAGCTGGGAGACTTGGCAGCATTAAAATGGAAAGGGTTAATGGAATGAACTATAGATTAAATTGTAAAGCAATCAAAGAAAACCAAACAGTTTATAGCAGACAACCATCTTCTGGTGTTTGGGTCTGTGTCAAGTCATGGATGTGGAAAATTAAAGCCATACTGAGAAGGGAAATGAACCATGTCTAATACATCCCCAGCAATAAAATGTTTTCACTAGGACTGTAAAACTGTGGCTTACATTAGGAAAAAGAAAATCAAACTATATGTCAATTCCACATCATGGGACATGAAGTGTCCACAAAAATTTATATTACTATTTAGAAGTGTTTCATTCTGGTGTTTTATTGTGATTGGATGCGCCCTCCTCAGTATCTTTTGACTGGTATGAAAATGATTTGAACTACTTTTTTAGCATTTATTTTACATCTATTACCTGTTCTATTACTTTTTATTATTTTATTGTGCTGTGTAGAGGATTTTGCACAGTTTTCATTATAATGTAACATTAAGTCAATTTATTTGTGTATTACATGCTGTATAATTGCACCTTTTTCTGGAACAATTTGGATTTCATTATCTAACAAATCAGCACTGTTACATTTCTAAAAGCTCTTGTTAGAAATCAAGTGTGTTTTCAAAGTAGGACAACAGAGGTCAAGTTTGCACCAAAAAGATTCCTCACTAATGCTGGAACTATTTGAACATCAGGTGAAGGTCATATTTAGAAGAGGGAAATACTTGTTTCTTTGAGAAAATATTTAATTATTCACTATTGTACTAGGTTAAGATCAATAATGATCAATACTGCAAGAAAAGAAATCTTGTAGAACAAAGGGTTCTGACATGGAACAGATAAGAGTGAGATATGGATCATGGAATGAACAAATTAATCCAGGAAAAATATCAATTGTGGCTGTGTCTGGTTTATTATTATAAAGGATATCAAGATACCATTTGAACATTTAGTTTACAGGGATCATAAATTGCAAAACTACTAGACACGATGAAGTGAACATATGTTTTTACATGGCTATTTCATAAACTAATCTATGCCTAACACAGAAGTGACACTCATTATTTCAGCAGTCACACAGGTAAAATGCAAAACAGTAAAAAAAACTGCAATCACTAAAAATTTGATTAAGTTGTTACATCAGTAACAGAATTTAGATTGTTGTTTTATAGGTATAATTATATTTTACATCTTCAATGAGTTAGGATGTAGAGATGAAAATTTCTTTGCCACCACATTTTCTAGACTGCATAACTGGTATTTAGTCCATATTTTTTTGGGTTGTTTTTTAACTTCTCATGAGTGTTTACTTTTTTGCTTTTATTAGACTGTTAGTGGACTCAAAGGTAGGAGCCATCTTCTCCACAACCCTGTGATCCAGCAGAGATGATAATAATATTAACCTTCTACTGCAAACAGTAGTAAACATCAAACTGATTAAGATAATAAGTTACTTTATTTAGATTCCAAAAGGTTACTAATGCAACTTTTTTTCTTCTTCTTCAGTATATGTGGTATATGGGAACTTTAGATATCTAGAGGAAATTCGTTATTTGTCAAGACAAATATCAAATTTTATTTTGGAAATACTGAGATATAATATTAAATATTTGCCAGGTATGAGTTTTGATTTAAAATAGTTCATTGTTGAAAAATTAGAATGTTTCACTCAATCTGACAGTTTTACATGTTACAGAAATTTCATTCAAAATGAATTCTCAAGACCTTTTAAATAATATCTCTTTATGAGGAGTTGTATCTATGTTAGGCATAGATCAGAGAATATGGGAGAGGATGCATTAGCAAGAATGTTATCATAATCTCTTGGCAGGTGAATAAGATCATTTCATCATATTCTGGCCAATTCAACTAAAATCTTATCTTCACAAATAACACCTTTTAATAACATTTCTGTGACGTACCGCCTTTTTATTCTCACATGTACTCAGTCAAGTTGTTGGGAAAAGCAACAAACAATAACAATAATAACAAAATGCATCCATGCATTCAATGGCTAAAGTAAACTTGAATGAAGTCATTAACTTAATATATTTTTTATTCTGTATTTGTTTCATCAATATTCCTTTTTGTATTTTTTACTTAGAGTCATGCTTCTCTTAATTTTATGATTTATTCCTGCCCTTAGATTTTAGATAGGTGCGAGTGATACAAAAAGTCAGTCTATTTACTGCTGATCTCTACTTTAACCGGACCTTCGTTCCTCTGTGAAACACACTGCCTGGTGTTGGCAGCTTGTAAACCGTCATGCTAATAGTCATATACTGCTTTTGCCAGTTGGGTTGTAAGGTTACCATAAATTACTTTTGTTTTTTTCCTCCAAAACTTTGTACTTTTCACTGTAATCATACAGTATAGATATTATATCAACTAATAAATATATGCCAAGTATTTGTCTCCATGAAAACTGTTGAACACTTTAAGAAGACTTGAAAAAATAAATTGCAGTAGAAGATACTCAACCTTCTTGTGACCAAGGTAGAAAAAATGTAAACATTTTCAGTTCTTTACACATTGCTTTGCAGATCCCATCAAGACATTTCATTCTAAATAAGTCTAGAACAGAAAAGACAGACAACACTATATTACCATGATTTTTGCCTTTATAAATAATAGAAAGGAGATCAAAGAAAATATCTTGGCCTTATCTCAAAAGACTGTGGAAGAATGAATTGATATTAATATTTACTAAGTTAAAACACATTTTGTTAATAGATATCTATATCTATATAGTTTTTTTTTTTTTTGAGTTGGAATCTCACTCTGTTGCCCAGTCTGGAGTATGGTGGCACTCTCACAGTCACCCCAGCATCGACTCGCTGGGCTCTGCCAATCCTTCCGTCTCAGCCTTCCATGTAGCTGGAACTACAGGCGTGTGCTACTAAGCCCGGCTAACTGTTGATTTATTGTAGAGACGATGCCACGCCAAGTTGCCCAGGTTGGTCTCGAACCCACGGGCTCAGACAATCCCACTTGCCTCGGCCTCCCAAAGTGCTTGGATTACAGGCTGAGCCACCGAGCCCAGCCTATCTGTATAGTTTTTATGTTTCCCCTAATAGTGGTGTATACAGTTGAATTGAGCTTCAGAATTCCTAGGAAAAAAATTTATTTATAAAATCAGTATAGATACATAAAACAACAAAACTCCAAGTGTCTGGTTTATATGCACCATCCAAAAAAAATTAACAAATTGCAAAACAAAACATAATTTTTCATGTAAAAAATGAGCTAGTGTATATATATTTCATATCTAGAAATTAATAAACTATTTTAACTTCTTAGTTCTACTGAGAATAAAAATTATATACAATTTTTGAAAGTAAAAATGTAACAATAAAAAAATGAACAACACAGACTATATATCTTCCAAATTATTAAAGGGGAAAATAAAAGAATAAAAGTATATTGCTAAGTAGGGAAGAGAAACCATTTATAATAAAAATAGAATGACAAACATGAGACCACAAATATAATCAACATAATATGTATCTTGAGATAAACATATTTTTAAAAGAAAAATAATATACAACTGGGTGAATAGCAAAAGCAATTACCATCCAAAATGAAATAGCTCAAAGTTTACAACTACAAAAATAAGAAATACAAACTCAATAATAATCAGTAATAAAGTTATTAAAATTATTATAAGTTGAGTTCCAGTTACAAGCATAAATGCAAAAATACTTTAAAAGTAATGATAAGCAGCATGATAGAATAGAATTACATAAAGTATAATAAACTTACATATTTTGAGTTATACAGCAGATAAATAGTTACAGCAGTATTCTGGTATTTCAAGAAGAACTGGACATATAATGATAACAACAGCAATATTAACATATCTCTCCTTTTTTTTTTTTGAGTCAGAGTTTCACTCTATCACCCAGGCTGGAGTGCAGTGGCATGCTCGCGGCCACAGCAGCCTCAACCTACTGGACTCGGAAGATCCTTCCACTTCAGTCTTCCAAGTAGCTGGAACTACAGGCGTGTGCCACCACTCCTTGTTAATTTTTCTGATATATTGTAGAGAATAGGTCTCACCATGTTGCCCAGGCTGGTCTTGAATCTTCTCGCCTCCGCCTCCCAAAGTGCTGGGATTATAGGTGTGAGGTACCGTGCTTGGTAATTGTGTTTTCTTTTCTTTTAAATTCATGGGGTACACATGCATGTTCGTTACATGGACATATTGTGTAGTGGTGGGGATTAGGTCTTAGATGACCCATTCCCCAGATGGTGAGCTTTGTGGCTTGTATATAGTTTCTGAACCCTAACTCCTCTTTCCACCTCCCCTCTTATTGGTGTCCTCAGTATCTATTGTTTCCGTCTTTGTAACCACTTAACTCTCACATGTGAGTGATAACATGTGTTGTTTGGTTTTCTGTTTTTGAGTCAGTTCACTTAGGATGATGATCTCCGGCCCCATCTATGTTGCTGCAAAGGACGTGATTTCATTATTTTTCATGGCTGTATAGATTTCTTAATAAACACAGAATACAAGTTATAAGTAAGATATTTTAAGTAATTTAACTAATACAATTAATATAATCAATCTAATAAGCACATTAAAATTATTTATGCTGCAAAGAACACTTTTTTACATGCTCATAACATTTTTTTTGTTTTTTTGAGTTGGAGTCTCACTCGATGACCCAGACTGGAGGGCAGTGGTAGCTCCCGGCCACCGCAGCCTTGCCTGCTGGGCTCCGGCGATCCTTCCGCCTCAGTCTTCCGATTAGCCGGAATTACAGGCATGCGCTACCACGCCCGGCTGATTTTTTGATTTATTGTAGAGATGAGGTCTCGCTGCCCAGGCGGGTCTCGAACCTGTGGGCTTAGGCAACCCACTCACCTCAGCCTCCCAAAGGCACGGGATTACAGTCTGAGCCACTGAGCCCGGCTGCTCATAGCATTTTTAAAAATGACCATACATAAAGCCACAAAGAGAAACTTAATAAAATAGAAATGCTACAAATAAAAATTGTGTTTATATAATAAAAGTAGATATAATCAGCAACTTTGGAACAAATTGAAAATCTCTCAATCATTTGGAAGCCGCCATTTCTGTTTGTCCAGTTATTCTAAGGAATCTTTTGTCAAACTTCAGTTTATATAGGACAATATTTCTCACAAAATTTGATACCACTTTATTAGAATAAGTGTGGGTGTTTGTTAAAAAATGAATATTCTTAGCACCTAATGCAGTCATTCCAAAGCATAATTTTTAAGGGTGGTTCTTGGGAATTTGTGTTAACCATCTAGCTGATTTTTGACTAACAGTAATCTAGACATTTACAACAATTATTTCTAAACTATAAAATTGGAAGAAAAACCGGAGGCTTCTGATTGAAAATAGGAGATAGAGCACATGTTTATCTTTTCTTCTCTAAAGACTTTTCTGAAATACTATAAAAGGAATAAACATATACAAATTCCCCCAAAGTAGATAATAGTAGATAAAAATAGATAATAGTAGATAAAAGTTGAAGAACAAGAGAGTGCGCTTCAGGCATGAAGAGGTTTCAATGATTCTGGAAGATAAAAAACAGATGGAAGGAGTAATTCATGTAGCAGGTCAAAGAAAGACACAGCTTTGATATTTATAAAGGAGAATATGGACAAGGGAGTCAATTTGCCTCTTAGAATTCTACAGAGGCTTAGATCTAGGAGAAACCAGAGTGCAAGGTGAAAAGTGTGGATAAAAACAGGAGGACTTGCTGAACATTTATACATGGAATAGACTCACAGGCCCCCTCATCCAAAATATATAATGAAATAGTAAGATGTCTTCTCTCTCCAGTCCCTAAACTTTACAGGAAGGAGAATGGAAGTTTCTTCTCAGGAGAAAGTGAATGAATGGCCTCAAAGCAAAGAATTCCATATTCTGCATATTTTATACTCCCCTAACAAGCTGGCTAGCATTCTGAAGACACTAAAACAAAGCAAAAAAAGTCAATAATTCATAAACTTGAAGCTCTCAATCAGTTGTTTAATGTCTTGTAACTATGAATGGTTAATCAGGGATTATCAAACATTTGAGAAAATTCTTCAACATAAAAGAGGAACACCCTAAGCAAAACAAAACAATAGTAGTATATCCCGACATAAATGAAATTTTAGTAAACGATATCTATAAATGTATTGAATAATAAGTTTTAAAATTCCAAGAAATTGTGACAAAGAAAAAAAATCAGAGAGAACAATTTCTGAATTTAAAAATTCAGCAGAAAAGCTGGAATATATATGGTAGAAGAAACATCAGCAAGTGAAACAAAAAGGCAAGAAGATAATAAAATTCATGGAAGATTATTCTCTACATTTTAATACCTAAAAATTAAGAGTTCTCAAAAGAGATAAGAGAGAAAACAAAGAGGAAGAAATAATTAAAGAAACGATAGAAGAAATTTCCCTAGACATGAGGGTAATGGTAAGACTCTAGGTAAAGCAACTGTTTGCTACAAACAGACACAGCTATATATCCCAAATACAATCAAAATATGTTAGCTGTAAAGTCACAAGAATTACCCATGCACACGTTTCCCAAAATAAACTAGGAAACTAAAAGTTAATTAATCAAAACCTTTGCAGTCTAGGGAACATGATTTTTAAACAAAATCTAAAACTAGGCAAGCTTTGTATCAAACCATTTATAATTATGAGGAAAGAACATAGATATTTCCTCACCCACAGCAGTCAGAAGATTTACCTTATTTTTATTCTGTCATAGTTAGATACTTGTGGATGTGTTCTAGCAAAATCTAGAATTAACCAAGAAATAGGATATGAGAACCAGAAAAATGTGGGTTCAGCCCAGAGCAGCAGCTAAGCAAAGCTGCAAGGCAAAATTTTCCCCAACCTTTCAAATGTGGATTAAGTGAAAATTAATATATTCCTGTAAACATGGCTTTGGTGTTAGTTCTTTCATATTTGCTTATAATAATAAGAGAAGCTTTCTGTCATTCTACCTTAGATTACATTAGAAAGTCTCACTTATTATAGATTCAGGCCTAAATTATTTTGTCTTTATAGTCTTCTCCCACTATTAGACGAGGAGGTAGAAATGCTTATCATAATAAATATCCAATTGTGTTTGTGAAGAAAGACATCTGGAAATTTGTTCAATAAAATGTTATATGTAACCCTGGATGATGGGATTTGGAATAATATTTCATTTCCTTTCTTCCCTCCCTCTTCCTGTTCCTCCTCCACCTCCTCCTCCTCCTCCTTCTTCATCTCTCTCTCTCTCTCTCTCTCGTTCTCTCTCTCTCTCCTTGCTGTACTGTCTAAATTCTTGTTTGCACACTCAGACTTATAAGCTATAATTATACAAGGAATTGCAAAACATTGAAATAACTTATGGACCATACATGGGAGAACTATTTACGTATATCATGGTACATCAGTACAAGGGAATAATACATAGCTATAAAAATGAAGAAGCTAAGTACTAATACATTGTTAAATCTACAAAAGGAGGCAGTCCTCTCAGTTTGCAAACTATTCTTTGTATAAAAAAGATGAAAGAAATGTATGTATTTGTTTATGCGTAAATATCTCTGATAAGTTACATAAAATAGGTAACCATTGTCTTTTTTTTTTTGAGTTGGAGTCTCACTCCGTCCCCAGACTGGAGTGCAGTGGCCGCCCCCCGACCACCTGCAGCCTCAACCTGCTGGGCTCCAGCAATCCTTCCGCCTCAGCCTTCCAAGTAGCTGGAACTACAGGTGCGCACTATCACGTCCAGCTGATTGGTAACCATTGTCTTTAAGGGAGGACTCTGGATGGTTTGGGAGCAGGAGTGAGAAGAAACATTTTTACTCTATGCTCCTTTTTGTTAAGGAAAATAGATTTTATCTTTTATTGTATTTTTAGATTCACAGTAAAATTGAGCTGAAGTTATAGAGATTTCTCACATACCACCTGTTCCCACACATTCAAAGCCTCTCCCCTTATTAACATGCCCCACCAGAGTGCTATATTTGTTGGAACTAATGAGCCTACATTGATACATTATTATCACCCAAAATTCATAGCTTGTATTAGGGTTCATGCTTGGCTCATATGTGCCATGAGTTTTTACAAGTTTATAATGACATATATCCACTATTAAAGAATCATACAAAGTAGTTTCTCTGCCCTAAAAATCTTCTGTTGTGTGCATGTTCACTCCTTTCTCTCCTCTAACCCTTGGCCACCACTTTTCTTTTTACTGTCCCCATTGTTTTGCCTTTTCTATAATGTCATATAGTTAAACTCATACAGTATGCAGCCTTTGCAGACTGGCTTCTTTCACTTAGTAATGTGCACTTAAGTTTCCTCTGCTTTTTTTTGGTGTTGAATAATATGACATTGTTTAGATGTACCACCACTTATTTACCCATTCACCTAATGAAGGGCAAATGGGTTGTTTTGAAGTGTGGCAATTATGAATACAGCTGCTATAAACATCCATGTGTAAGTTTTTGTGTGGACGTAAGTTTTCAGCTCATTTGAGTACATGCCAGGAAACATGGTTGCTGGGATGTATTGTAAGATAGTATGTGAAGTTTTGGGAAAAACAAACACAAAACCAAAACTAAATAATACACTGCCAAACTGTCTTCCAGAGTGATTGCACTGCTTTTGCTTTCCCACCATCAATGAATGAGGGTTCCAGTTGCTCCACATCATCACCAGCATTTGGCATTATCAGTATTCTGGATTTTGGCCATTCTAATATTGTGTAGTGATATGTTATAGTTGATTTAATTTATATTTTCGTGATGGTATATGATGTCTAGCATCTTCTCATATGCTTTTTGCCATCTGTATATCCTCTTTGGTGTTTGCTAAGGTCTTTGCAAATGTTTTAATCAGTTTTTTTCTTCTTTTTTTTTTTTTGAGTTGGAGTCTCACTCTGTCACCCAGACTGGAGTGCAGTGGCCGCTCCCGGCCACCGCAGCCTCAACCTGCTGTGCTCCGGCAATCCTTCCGCCTCAGCCTTCCAAGTAGCAGGAACTACAGGCACGCGCTACCACGCCTGGCTGATTTTTTTATTTATTGTAGAGATGAGGTCTCACTGCCCGGGCAGGTCTTGAACCCGCAGGCTCAGGCAATCCACTCACCTCAGCCTCCCAAAGGCGTGGGATTACAGGCTGAGCCACCTAGCCGGCTTAGGTTTTTTCTTATTGTTAAATTTTAAGTGTTCTTTGACTATTTTTGAACAACAGTTATTTATCAAATATATCTTTTGTGCATACTTTGTCCTGGTTTTCAGCTTGTCTTTTAATTCTCTAATTTTAATGAAGTGCAGATTATTAGGTGTTTTCCTTCTTGTATTTTGCCTTTGGTGTTGAATCTAAAATGTCATTGCCAAACCCATGGAAATCTAGATTTTCTCCTATGCTATCTTCTAGGAGTTTTATAGTTTTGCTTTTTATATTTAGGTCTGTGATTCATTTTGAGTTAAATTTTGTGAAAGGTGTAAAATTAGTATCTGGATTTTTTTTTCATTCACATAGATGCCCCTTTTTCAGCACTGTTTGTTAAGGAGATTACTTTTGCTCTACTGTGATGCCTTTCCTCCTTAGTCAAAGATCAGTTGCCTATACTTATGTGGGTCTACTTCTGTGTTCTCTATTCTATTTCACTTTAGAATCTGTCTATTCTTTTTTTTTTTTTTTTTGAGTTGGAATCTCATTCTGTTACCCAGACTGGAGTGCAGTAGCCGCTCCTGGCCACCGCAGCCTTGACTTGCTGGGCTCCGGCGGTCCTTCCGCCTCAGCCTTCCGAGTAGCTGGAATTACAGGCATGCGCTACCACGCCCGGCTGATTTTGTGATTTATTGTAGAGATGAGGTCTCGTTGCCCAGGCGGGTCTCGAACCCGCAGGCTCAGGCAATCCACTCACCTCAGCCTCCCAAAGGTGCGGGATTACGGGCTGAGCCACCGAGCCCGACTTTCTGTCTATTCTTTCACCATTACCACACTATCTTGATTGCTATAGCTTCATAGCAAGTCTTGAAGTCCTATGGTGTCAATCTTCCGACTCTGTTCATCTCTTTTAATATTGTATTGGACACTCTGGCATATATCCTTTTATAACCTCTGAATTTTGAGCTATTTGCAAGAATTATTTAAAATAATATTTTCTTTTTTTATATTTTATTTTAAATGCAGGATTAGGTATACAAGTGGTCATTGTTCAGGAAAAGTATGGGCTTCCCTTTGGTTCCCCACTTTGCCTGGTTTGAGATGAGGTATCTAAATTGATGTTATGTCCCCCTCTTCCTCCCCTGGAAGTTTCCCACTACTGCCAATCCCTTTCTTATAGTATTATGGTAAATGTTCAGGGTCTGCTTATGAATGAGAACATGTGGTACTCAGTTCTTCATTTCTGTGATAGATCACTGAGTATTATAGACTCTAAATCCATCCAAGTTGCTGCAAAGTCCATATGTTTGTCCTTCTTTATGGCTGCATAATATTCCGTTGTGTTAATGTACCACATTTTTAAAAATCCAGTCTAGTTTCAATGGGCAACATGGTTGGTTCCATGTTTTTGCTATTGTGAATAGTGCTGCAATAAACATACGTGTGTAGGTATCTTTTTGTTAGAGGGATTTGAGTTTCTCTGGGTGTATTTCCAGTAGGGAGATTGCTGGATCATATGGAAGGTTAATTGCTAGTTCTTTTAAAAATCATCACTGTTTTCCATAGAGATTGAGCTAGTTTGCATTCCCACCAAGAGTGCAGAAGTGTTCCCTTTTCTCTGCATCCCTGCCAGCAGGGTTTTTTGTTTTATTAATGATGGACATTCTTACTGGGGTTAGGTGGTATCTCAATGTGGTTTTGATTTACATTTCTCTGATGATGAGTGAGGCTGAGCACTTTTTCATGTGTCTGTTGGCTGCTCATATGCCTTATTTTGTCTATTCATGTCTTTTGCCCACTTTTTAATGTTTTCCCCCCTTTTGGCAAGGCTGAGTTCCTTGTACATTCAGGATGGTAGGCCTTTGTCAGATATACAGTTGGCAAATATTTTGTTCCCATTCTGAGGGCTATCTCCCCACTCTCTTGATGGTTTATTTTGCTTTGCAGAAGCTTTTCAGCTTTATGAGGTTCCACTTACTATTCTTATCTCTTATGGCATGGACATCTGGGGTTTTGACCAGGAATTGGTTGCCTACTCTGATTCCCATAAGGATGTCTCTTGCATTTTCTAAGATTCTTATAGTTTGAGGTTTTACATTTAGATCTTTGACCCATTTAGAGTTGATTTTTATGTATGTTGATAGGTAGGGATCCAGTTTCAATCTGCTGCATGTGGTTAGCAGGTTGCTAACCGTTTGCTCAAAGGTTCTCCTCTCTCCAGTGGTTGTTGGTAGAGGCATTGTTGAAAATGAGTTTGTTGAGAAATTGAGGTTTTGATTCCAGAATCTCTATTCTGTTCCATTGGTCTATATGCCTGATCTTGTACCAATACCAGGCTGTTTTGATTATTGTAGCTTTCTAATCAAGTTTAAAGTCTGGAAGTGTGACACCTCCTGCTTTTATTCCTTTTGCTGAGGATTGTTTTGGCTAGGCATGGTAATTTATGTTTCCTTATGAATTTCTCTATTGTTGTTTCCAGGTCTTACAATAACGATGTTGGTAATTTAATGGGTATTGTGTTGAATCTGTAGATTGCCTTTGGTAGGATGGACATCTTTACAATGTTGATTCTTCCTATCCATGAGCATGGAATATTTCAGATATTTTTCCTAATCACTACCTATTGTTTTCTGAAGGTTAAGTCAGCATTCCTTCTCTATTCTGCCATAAACCCTGTGTGTAATCTACTGTGGTACTTGTGAATATTGTTTTACACTCTTCTAACTCATGTCAAAAAACAGCAACTCCATCTATCCAAGTCACCCTGGTTTAATTATTGTTCTGATTTCTTTATCTCTTTTATTCCTTGTATCTCATATGCAATGCATTATTTTCATTCAAGTCCAGAAGTGGTAGAAAGTGCTGGAAACTGGTCATTCGTCTCTCATAGGACAAGTGACTGGGTTGCTCTTGATGGAGATGGTGCTATCTAGGAGTCAATCACTTTCAGAAGAAGTAGATACCCCTCAAAAGGAATGAAATGCAAAATATTTGTGTCTAATACAACTATCATATTAAAATTCTACAGCAGCTTCCACATTTTCTTAATCACAGTATTCAAGCATCTACACAGGCCTAATCTCATAGCAATCTTTCTCCTTCTGTTTTAACCTTTTTCTAGCCATGATGAATATCTTGTGCCTTCCATGCACCAAACTCTCTCAAGTCCTTGGTCTATCTACATGTTCTTCTCTGATAACGTAATATTTCCTACTTTAGTTCCTTATTTGAAACCATTCTCCAAAAGTGAATATGGCCATTATGCATTTCAGGAAGCCCATCACTTTCTGATTAAGAGATAATCTATTATGCTTCATGAACTTTTTCTATTTACTTTGGTTTTGTCATTTACAATAATTTTCATCATTAAGGGTGAGTCCTTCTGAGACTGAAATTTTTGTCATTTATCACTGCATTCCTCATTCTTTGTGTTTTTATAGGGCTAGTTCTTATAGTTAAAGCTCTTTTTCTGTAAGAACTAGAAACCTACTCAGGCTTGCTCAATTGAGACGGAATTTATTGCAAATATACAAGAAGATAGTTCACAGGCATTGGAAATGAAACACACCAGACATCACAGGAAATAGAGTTAGAAATGAAACTTCTTTCTCTGTCTCTCAAACTGAATTACTTTTCATCTCTCACTGATTCCCAAGTGACACGTGAACATGATCTTCTCATCTTTGCTTTCTCTCTTCCCCTCTTTTGACAAAGCATAGAGAAACCTTTTTTTTTTTTTTTTTTTTGTCCAAAACCTCTTCACCTTAAAAACAGAGTTCCACTTTTTCTTTTCGGAATTTTTTTTTCCCCTCCTGAAAATAGCAAATAGTCTCCAGCTCCAGACAAGGCATTTTGTGTGACTCAAAATGGGCATTACTATTTTCCCAGGAATTTAAATGAATTTTCCCAGGAATTTTAGTGATGTGACACACTAAATGTGGTTAGAGCTGATAAACTTCTCTGGTGGTAACAATATAGAGAGACTTGAGTCCTTATTTATAGAGAGTGTCTGAGTCCTTGTATTGCGACTGCAGAGTTGCCTCTGTTCTTTTCTTTGATTATATGAACCATTCAGTCCCCTTTCAGTACATTTTCTTCTTGATATTTAGTCAGCTTCTGTTACTACTAATCACAGAATATTGTGCTGTTACTTTTGTGTTCTCTGTTTGCACATGGTTGACTGTCTGAGAGTATTAGCTTACATTTTTTTTTTAACCTTAGTTTCCTGAGTACAGCTTCTGTGCTCTTTTGTTCAAATTTCAATAAAATAATCTAATTGCCTTTCATTCATGCACTGATTGTCTTTAATTTAGGTATACACCCTTGCTCCTATCAGCTGTGACCAAGTATAGTGAGATCCCATTTAAAAAGGTGGCTTCCTGGGGCTACCCCTGAAACTAAGCCCATGGACAAGAGAAAATGTTGTGGAACAATAGGAATCCTGAGCCCTGTGTACCACTTTGGCACACCGATCTTGTGACTCCTTTGTCCTTATACTCTCTTCCATCTCCTCTCATCAATTGAAGGCTATTGGCAATTTAGGTGAGGGTCGTGGATACACAAGAAGCTAGTTTACTTTTGAGTTCAGTTTATTTATTTTTGCTTTGGAGTCAGAATTCCTGAGGTTGAATCCTCTCACTGCCATTCATTAGCTGTGTGACCTTTAGAATATTTCTTAACTCCTGTGAGTCTTAGTATCCTCATCTGTAAAACAAAGATAATAAAACGATCTCACTGATGTTACAAGGATCAAAAGTGTTAATCATTATAAAATGTTTAAGACAAAGTCCAGAAGATGGTAATTTTTAAAGGGATGTTAACTAGTATTATTTTAAATTTTTGTTATTATTGTTATGGTTGGAAGGGGAGAAACATCAGGAGTGAACTATGTGTGTTCTTGTTGACCTCATATTTGGGGTGAGAGGAATTTGGAAAAGTTTTAGCTGCATACTTAATTTTCATGCAGTTTTCCTCATTATACTGTCATTAGGAAGAAAAAGAATTTCTGTAACTGGGACACCAGGAGTACCATTTTCTCAATCTGTATTTAGTCGTATTTCTGCCTCACTAAGTCAGACTTCAACTTATCTCTTCTCTGCTCCATTGTGACTTTAAGAATGTAGACTCTTCTGTTTTTACTAGCTTATTTTACTTGTGTTTTCATGTGACTTACATGTTATAGTAACTTATGGCATATATATGATATGTGCTTCTATTCAATGACAATTTCTAAAAAACATAATCACATAATTTACTGTCACTATCCTTGAACTTATATGTTTAATTAATTAATTAATTAATCTTCTGCATTTTTCTTCTCTATTAGCAGGGAATTCTTTTTTGATTAATTCTACTTGCTGTGAAATTTAGCTCATGTTTATAGAATGAGTGAATTCTAAATTTCCCATTATGATTTTTCCCTTTTTTTCCCTCCCTGCTTTAGCTACATTCGACTTCTTACATCTCTCAACTCATTTTTTTTCCCATACATTTCTACTTTTCAGATGCTGTTTCCGCCTTCTGAAATACTGTATTTCTTTTTAGTGTATGTGTATAATAATATGTTTTTTCAATAGTAAAACTATTAATAGATGACTATCACTGTCATAGATTTTGAGTTTTTGGACAGCTTGAATGAGAAGCTTATTTTGGATCTGACTTTTTTCTTTTTATAAATGTGATTTTATTATAGATATGTGGGTTTTAAGTTGGGATTAGTTACACAAGCAGGCTGCATGTAGGTAAAGTTTGGACCTCCAGATGGCCCTCACTTCCCTTGGTTCAGGACTAGGTACCCTTTGTGATGCTATGTGCCCCTCCCCTCCCCTGGCAGTGTCCATCAACTGCTGACCCCTCCCTTGTGCTATAAAAACTAAAAATTGACCTTCCATGGGATCCAGCAATGTCTCTCCTGGGAATATACCTAGAGGAGCATAAATCTTTCTGCCAAAAAAGACACTTGCACACTCATGTTTATAGTTGCACTAGTCATAATAGCAAAAACATGGAATCAAACCTACAGTCCAACATAAGTGGAGTAGAAAAAGAAAACGTGGTACCTATACATAATAGAGTATTATGCAGCCATAAAGAAGAACAAATTCATGGAATCTGAAGCAAATAGATGGAGTTGGAGATCATCATACTTAATGAACTATCAAAAACAAAGAACTGAATACCGAATGTTCTCATTCATAAGTGAGACCTAAAATGCTATATTTCGATTAACTTTCTGTCTGGGTATCTCTTATTTATTGTTTGAAACTAAATCCAATGTCATTCTACCTGGAAATATTAAAAGTTACTCTTAACAGGCAATGCCTTTACTTTTGTAGATGCATTTGACGATTTTCAATCACAAATACAGAGATATAACGAAGACTTTTTGTGAGGTATGTTGCTGCAAGTATTGTATTAAAATACTGAAATTTGCATATGGTATATGTCTTAGTTTGTTGGGGCTGCTATAATAAAACACCATAAACTGAGTGGTTTATAAACAACAGAAATTTATTTCTCATAATTCTGGAGGCTGCAAAGTCCAAGACCAAAGCACAAACAAATTCTGTGTCTCTCAAGGCCCCATTTGCTGGCTCACAGATAGTGCCTCCTTGCTGTGTCCTCGCATGGTAGAAGACACAAGGCTGCTCTCTGGGGACTCTTTTATAAGGGCACTAATCCCATTCATGAGTGCTCTGCCCAAAGGTCTTACTTCCTCATGCCATCACATTGGTTATTAGGTTTTCAACATACAAATTCTAGGACAATGCAAACATTCAGATCATAGCAACTTATTAAAAAGAAAAAAGAATGAAACCCAGATTTTTCACCATCATGTTACTTTCACTCAGTTACATCACCACATGCTGTCTTGAATGGGAAAAAAGAGGCTGAAGTCAATTATATATGTACTGTGGCCATGGAACAGAAGTTAGTCATATCTCCTTCATAGTTTTATGATTTGAAGGCTTATAAATTGTCAGTGTCAGAATTTACATAAAAATTAGTTTTATTGAATATATTATAATCATGGCAATATGTTATCAATATGAGAAATTCTATTATGTGTGTCATGATAGAACTAGGCTGAAAAAAACCCCTCTGATTTGACTCATTAATGACTGGAGAAAATTATAACTCTAGAGAGGGCATGGGAGGTCCTGGAATGGGCAGGCTAGATGAGATTGCGTGAAGAGTCATGCCTTTTACCTATATATAATCACTTTTCTTTCTCCAGGTCAAACCTAGCATCAGCAAATATAAATTATTATTAGAGGGAAACTTCTAACCTACTAGAGGGAAACCTCTTAACATTTCCATTTCAGTTTGTGTAAGTCACAAAAGGACAAGGTAAATCAGTCATCTTCTCTAGAAAATCATCATCTGCTTGCATGGAGAGGGTAGGTTTAATACTATTGATTGACAGGGGCTGCCTTTTCCTTCTATAGGATAGCCTCATTCCACCTTGGTTATCAGGCATCATTACCCAAGATTATAGTGGGATATGACATACTATCCTCTTCTTACCAAATAATCTACTGAATTTATTCTTGTAGAACAATAATACTTTTCTTAAAAATTATTTTTTACTTTCTGGTTGTAAAGTAATATATGCTCACTGTAGAAAATATTGAAGTACAGACAGAAAAAATAAGAAAACAAAATTTTCTGTAACTCCCTTGTTTGTAATTTATCATTTTTAAGTGTGTTGATTTATTTCTTTTCATTTATTTGCTATGGACTTCCTTTTTATATAGGATTTACCTTGCAATGTGAAAGTAAAAGTTGGTCTTGCTGGCAGCCAGGAAAAGTGAAAACCTTGATAAAAATCAATTGAGATTTTTCCAATAGAACATCAATGTTTTGCACAAGATACAGATGTTTATAATAAGAAAAACAAGGGCACACTGTGACAAACAACAACAAACAATAACTACAACAACAAATCCTCCTGTTATGAGTGATCACTGCTTCCTTACCAGTAACAAATCTTGATTCACTTTAACCTTCCCACTTCCTGGATAAAATTAAAACAAAAGAATGACAATATAACACAGTCATTATTATTTTGGATAACCAATTTGCTCATGCTTCTTGACTGCATCCAATCCAGAACTGGTTCCATAAACAAACTCCATCAACTCTTCATTGCTGAGATGCTCCAAAATTTTTTCTTCAGTGCATTCTCCCTTATTGCAGCAAGCTAAATAAACCTAAGAGTGTACATTATTGGTGGTTTTTGGTTGGTGTGTTTTAACTGGGACTTTATATAAGGAATATTACTGCTTGTGAGGAATTCTTTGAAATCATCATATTGAATACCTATGTAGTATTCAATTATATAGTTCTGCCATTGTCAGAAATGTAGTTTCTTTTTGACGGTTTAACCTATTTTTCTGTCACAAATAACACATTCCTACTTGTTTACTTATAATGGATATATTGATATGCATTTACTTTACAAAAGTACAAAAGTAGTAGAGATATTATGGTATTTTATGCATGTTGTCAAGTTGGTTCTAGAAAGAAAATTATACTTCTGATATCAACTAGTCATGTATGGGTACTCATTCTATTACACTTTCACTAGTACTGAGGATTATATTTTAACAAAACATTGTCAATTTGACAGGCAACACAAAATGTCCTGTTATACATTGGCCTTCAAATATACATTCCTCTGGTTACTTTAGCCAATAGGTAGGTTCAAAGCTTCATGACTATGTCTTACAAAAGAATCTTATGTACAGCAGTACTCCACATACTAATACTCACTTGACTGACAAGAAACTTAGTCTCTTCCCTGGAATTACTTCTCTAATTGTATCTCCCCCAAATCCTGGTAGCAATAAGAATAAGTGTTTAAATTTAGCGTTCTTACTATGTATCAGTCACTTTCAAAGCAGTTCATGTGTAAATAGTCACTCAATCCCCACAATCCTAATTTAAGGATTAGGTACTATTATTATTATTCCACCTTTTTTTTTGTATGAGAAAACTGAGGACCAGAGAAGATAAGTAACTGACCTAAGTTTCTGCAGGTAGCAAGCATGGAGCTGGAATATGGCCCCAGGCTGTGGGGGAGGGAAGAAAGTTCTAATAGATAACCAGGGCTGCTGACTGCAAGTCTGTATTTCCTCTTTTGGCTTTTAGCTTCTGTTCCAGAAGTTGCGCTCACTCTCCTAACCAAGCACTCTTCTTGCTCCTGCCTGGGCTGTTGCCAACTTTCCCTGACTTGATTAGGTTGAAGCTCACCTTCTCTCGGAATATCAGGGAAACTACATCTGCCTCTCTTGATTAGCTCCAGTGAAACTAAGTATGTCTCACTGTATGACGGCTCTTTTTATCAAAGTGCACAAGCACCCTCAAGGTGTGGGGGCAGTCCAGAGGTTGAGAAGGCACAACCTCACTTTGCTCCTGTAAATTGTTCCCTCAACTTCCATTCCTTGCAACTATGTCCTTTTTTTCTCTGGGAATACTTTCCAGTTACTATTGCTGCATTGCAAAACCTAGTGCTTAAAAAGACAATTATTTATTATGCTGACTGCCGGTTAAGAACCCAGGAAGGGCTTAGCTAGGGATCTGTGTCTTCAGGTTTCTCATGGGATTACACTAGCTAGGGAGGGTGGGTGGTTCATATAAAAAGCCCTTCTAGTCACATTTTTGGTGCCCAGTCTGGAGAATAACAGCTGAACTCAGCTGAGACTTCTTGGCATCTCTTTCTCAGTGTGTTCTTGCCAGTATGGTATTTTCAAGATAGCCAGACTTCCTACATGGTGATTCTAGGCTCCAAAGGGGAAGAAAGAAAGAACATGCTAAACATGTTTTAAAACTACCTCCATAGTCTCTTGTGTTTTTTCCCTCGTACTGCTTCTTTTGAACAACCACAGTCCATTAGCCTGCTGTGTAGAGTATGAACTTCAGATGTTCAACTTGCTCCACAGAAATCCTGACATCCATATAAGTTGGGCTTGTGGCTGGGCTTTACTTTTTGTGAGTCTGAGAGTTTTTTGAGAGTTGAAAGTTCTGTGAACATTGTATCCCTCAGTATTCATGGAGAATTGGTTCCAGGAGCTCCCTCAGATACTAAAATTTACAGATACTCAAATCCCTGATATCAAACGGTGTAGTATTTCCACATAACCTAAGCTCACCCTCCTGCACACTTTTAATAATTCCTAGACGTTTACAAAACTTAAAACAATGTCAGTGCTATGTAAACAGCTGTTATATTGTGTTATGTAGGGAATAATGATAAGAAAAATGTTCGTATAGTTTCAATACAGACAATTTTTTTTCAAATATTTTCAATCCTCGGTTGCTTGAATCTATGGATACAGAACTCACAGATACTGAGGGCCAATGTTAATCTCAATGGTCATTTGCCAGAATATCAAGGACATTGTGTTGTCTAATTTCTCATATGATTCTCACAGTTCCTCCCCCCGATTCTGCTAAAATAGTGGGGGTTTTTCTGCAAAGCTTGAATAATTTTTAAATTCTTTATATCCCTCATTTAATATAGTCTCAATACTGTCCTTTCATATTATTTTTTACGAGTTTTTAAAAATTTAGATCTTGACCTTTCAAATTGATTTGTAAGACCTTTTATACATTAAGGTAATGATCCTTGATTTGTCATACTTGCTGTAAACTTTTTTCTATTATTATTATATAACTTATTTCATTTGTTTATTTAAAAATATATCTTTCAATTTTATTTTTTTAGAATCAAGGGTACATGTGCAGGTCTATTTCATGAATATACTGTGGATTGGTGAGGTTTGGGCTTCTATCGAGCCCATCACCCTGGTGTTGCACATGGTACCCTTGGGTGGTATTTCAACTCTTACTCCCTTCCTTTCCTTCCCCGTTTAGGAATATCGAATGTCTGTTGTTCTCATCCTATGCCCATGTGTATTCAGTATTTAGCTCTCACTTGTAAGCGAGAATATGCAGTATTCATTTTTCTGTCTCTGTGACAAAATATTTTTTAATTGAGGTGTAACACCATATAATAAAGTGCACAGCTCAATATCAAAACATTTCTAGACTCTGTTGTCTTCTGCTCACTTCCAAAAACATTTCCAGAAGTTTACCACTAATCTTACCTGTATTATTATAAATTTGTTTTGTCTGTTTTTGAACTTCCTTTAAATAGAATCACCCACTGCACACTTGTTCTGGCTTCTCTCACTCAACCTTAAGAGAGTCATGTATATTATTGTGTGTAGTGGCACTTTATTCATTTTTAATTGCTGTGTAATATTCCACTGTATAAGTATTTCTTAGTATAGTTATCGGTTTTCTTGTAGATGGGCATTTTGTGATGTTTTCAAATTTTAGCTGTGAACATTCTGTATATGTCTCTTGAAGTACATATGCATTCAGTTTTCTCAGGTATATTCTTATGAATATATGGGTTTAGTATATACTTCCAAAAAATTTTTCTAAAGGGACTGTACCAATTTACATTCTTATCAGCAATGTATGAAAACTCTAGTTTCTTCATGCCCAGGACAACAATTGGTGTCAGTTTTTATAATATTGTTCAGTTGATTAGTCTTTATAATGTTGACCAGTCAGGTGTATGTTTAGTTTTAACTAACATTTCACTGATAACTAAAAATATTGACTTTCTTTTTTGATATGCTTATTGGCCATTTGGTTATTACCTATTGGAAAATGTCTTTTCGATTAGCTTAATTTAAAAAAATGCTTTTTACTTATAGCAAAATTTTATCTTTATTTATAAAATAATTTTATAAAATTTTGTTACATATATAAAATAAAATTTTATTTTTGTTTATACATAAATTGCTAAGAATCAGTTACTTCTATTATTAACATACTACTTTAATATTTCACATTTGTTACAGTTAATGAGCCAAAATTGATACAGTATCATTAACTAAAGTATATAATTTATTTAGATTTTCTTTGTTATTATCTAATGTTTTTGTACTATTCCACAATCCCATACGGGGTCTCACTTTACCTTTAGTTATCATGATTCCTTTGCCTCTTCCTGGCTGTGAGAATTTCTTAAACTTTTTTGGCTTTTGATAACCTTGATAGTTTTGGAATGTATTGGTAAAGTCATCTGTAGACTGTCTCTTACTTGGGATTTTTCTGATGATTTTCTTTTTTTTTTCTCTTTTAATTTTTATTTTGAAATTTAGGGGTACAATTCAGGGTTAGGTATGCAAATGTTCATTGTGCAATTACCCTTATTGACGAGGTGTGTCCCCCTTTCCCAGGTGGATATCGACTACTGTCAATCCCAGTATCTGATGATTTTCTAATGATTAACCTGAGGACATTGATTTTGAGGAGAAGGACCACAGAGATAAAGTATCATTTTTAGTCCATCATATCAAATATATGTATTATCAGCACACATTATTACTGTTGATATTGACCTTGGTCACTTGACTAAAGTAGTGTTTGTCAAATGCGTTTATTATAAAGTTACTCTCTTTTCCTCCCTTTCTATACTCATTGAAAGGAAGTCACAGCATGCAGTTACACTTAAAGAGTGAAGAGTTAGCTCTCTTATATGAGGCATGGGAGTCATGCTGTTCTTGGTCAAAAACTGCTGAACATTCAGTGTAGTATGGGCAGGTGTGTTTTCATGGTTAAGAATCAGTCACCTGTTTGCCTACTTCTCATTATGGATAATAGAGGTACGTTTTTTAAAAGTATTCTGTCACCAGATAGACAGTTCCTACAAATTGGATGCTAAGTTACATGAACAGGAAGAGTGCCTAGAAATGTCAAAGCCCATGACCTAAAGTGTGTCTTGCCAAAGGCTAAAAGAATGAAAATGTCATCCAACTTTTTGGGACTGAGTGCAACTTAGTCTTGTAGGGCATTAGAGGACTTGCCTACTTTAAACCTTATTCTTTGGAATGTAGTATTGCTCAACTTTTTGAAGGTTATTATACAGACCATGTTGTTTCTACAGATTCAAGGTTTTACTTCTGTCGTTTCCTTTGCTAAATGAACTTCTGACTTTTTCTCTCCTTTCCCCCCAGTAAACTTGTCTTTTTAAAAAAATATTTTAAATTCAAGTACTATATGTGCAGGTTTATTACATGGATATATTATATAATGCTGGAGTTTGGGCTTCAGTTGAACTCATCACCAAATAGTGAGCATAATACCTAATAGGTAGTTTTCAACCCTTTTCCCTTCTTTCTCCCTCCCCCTTTGAAGACCTCAGTGTCTATTGTTTCCATCTTTATGTCCATATGTATGTATTGTGTAGCTTTGTCATAAGTGAGAACATGCAGTATTTGATTTTCTGTTTCTGTGTTAATTCATTGAGGATAATGGCCTCCAGTTGCATCCATGTTCCTGCAAAAGACATGATTTTTTTTATAGTGTTCCATGTGCATTTGTACCACATTAAAAAATCCATTCCACTGTTGATAGGCACCTAGCTTGATTCCATGACTTTGCTATTGTGAATAGTGCTGCAATAAACTTATGAGTGCAGGTATCTTTTTGATAGAACAATTCTTTTCTTTTGGGTAGATACCCAATAATGGGATTGCTGAGCCAAATGATAGTTCTTTTTTAGTTCTTTGAGAAATATCCAAACTACTTTCCACAGTGAATGAATTAATTGATACTCCCATCAAGAGTGTAAAAGCATTCCTTTTTCTCTTCATCCTCACCAACATCTGTTATTTTCAGACTTTTTAGTAATAGTCATTCTGACTGGTGTGAGATGGTATTTCATTGTGATTTTGATTTGCATTTTTTGGTAATTAGTGATGTTGAGCATTTCTTTCATATGTTTGTTGGTTGCCTGTATGTCTTTTGAGAAATGTCTGTGTATGTCCTTTGCCTACTTTTTAATGGTTTTTTTCCTTGTTAATTTTCCCAATAAATTCATCCATTAAAATCCATCTCAGAGGCCAGTTGTGGGGGTTTACTTCTGTAATTTCAGCACTTTGGGAGGTCAAAGGGGAGGATTGTTTGAGGTCGGAAGTGACTAAACAGCATAGAAAGACTCCATGCCTACACTTTAAAAAAATTAGCCAGGTATGGTGGCACATGCCTGTGGTCCTGGCCACTTGGGAGGTTGAGGTGAGAGTATTGCTTGAGCTAAGGAGTTTGAGGCTGGAGTGAGCTATGATCACATCACTGCGCCTCAGCTTGGACAGCAGATAAAAAGCCAGAAAGTAAGAAAGAGAGGGAGGGAAGGACACAGGGAGGAAGAGAAGAAGGGAGAAAGGGAGGGAGGAAAGGAGGGAAGAAAAATCTCAGATATCCTCTGCAAAAGAAAGCCAGTTTTTAAATCTCAGATTTGACTATATGCTCTTCTTTGGTACTATTTCAGTCCACAGCATATCTTCATTACTAAGATTATCAACTCATAAAAATTAAATAAAAAACTATTTCCTTTTTTGTTTTAGTCTCTTACACGATTAGCTTCAAACTATATTTAAAGAAAAGGAGAAATAAAAAAAATAAGAGTAAGAAATCCAAAAAGAATAAACGCCACAAACACAGATGCAGGTCCTGGAGAGGAGCATACATATGTGCATATGTTTCCTGAGGTTGAGCCTCGAGACTCCATACTTGCACCTATATGCTTTCTCCAGTGAGAAAAATGGAAGCTGACATCTCAGGGCAATTCTTTGTCAGAAATATACATCTGCATGAAGAGAAGAGAGTTAAAAATTTAATCTGCAAAGCTATTTAGAGAGTGGATAGGCCTTGACAGGCTTCCCAAATGTATTACAAGAACAAGAAGAGTAGAGCTATGGAAAGAAAAAAAAGTTGTTGCAGCAAACAGAATGAAACTAAGCTTTCTTGACAGAATCAGTTTGCCAAATGACTTTAAAATTGCACTGACTTGTCCTTTTTTTTTCTCTTAAATATACTCTAATTTAAATGTCTAAGAGAAACTTTTAGGATTTACATGGCACTTTTAGAGAACTGTAAGGTGAAGACACAACCGTAATGTACTAGTAAAAGAGTATATGAAATAAAACTGAAACTTATCAAACCACTAAGCAGTCAGGAATAAGTAACAAGGATTCTAGAGGCAGCTATGATAATCTGACTGATAATTTTCAAACTAGTACCCTATATCTAAAATATTGCTTGAAATAAGTGAACAGAGTAAAAAATTGAAAATCACTTTTAAAAATATGACAGCTTGATGTCACTTTGAATTCAATGTCCATTTGTATTTTACCTATGACTTTAAAAAATTTACCCTTCTATTTCAACTCTCAATAATCATTGTCACAGGAAAAAATGCTATTCCATTTTTTGTTCTATACTTGATGCTGTATTTCTTTGTCTTTTAAATTCATGTTACTCTTCTGAATGCTAAAATAACACAGATACACAATTTTTTTTTAAACAGGTGATGCTTGGGTTAGGTAGATGACCATTATCAAATAGTTAAGAAACAAAATGTGAAATCGTATCAACTTTTTGAGAGATGTAAGCATAATTATGTAATAAAATTCAACATTTAATAAATGATTTTAATGTTTTAACAAAGTTCTGGGCTCAACTGCTATTTTTACTGCTCTAATTCTTGTATCTGACCAGGTCTCAGTCTGGGCAGAATCATGCTATTATACTTACTTTGGCTATATCCTTCCCATTAATATTGTAGAAAATTTTTTTCCATTAAAGTCTTAACAACTACTGAAGCATAACTTTTAAGTCCTATGTTGTAAGCCTATCTTAAAATGCTGCTTTAAATCTTTAATATCTAGGACCTAACCATGGTTTTCAGATTTTTCTTTAAAGTATAGACCTGCTTAATATAAATTCTTATCCTTTAGCCCCCAAACCCATCACCTACTTTTCTTAAACTATCATGTTCTTTGTTAGTGAGTTTTGGGCTATCATGCATTCTGCTCAGGTATACACAATGAAATAGAAAGATTAAGGTTTATTATGTTGTAGCAGTTATAAGGGCTGCTTACAGATACTTTCTCTTTCTCTCCTGCATGTGTGGTAGCATAATAAGCATATATTGCATTTTTTTTCAGTATATTTTGAAATTAGCTGTGGTCATATGCCTTGCTTGGGCCAATGTGATGTGAGCAGAAATGAGGTTTCACTTTCAGGAAAAGGCTGCTAGAGCCAGGGCATGATTTTCTATATTCCCCCTTCCTTCTTTGGAAATCGCAGAAACATATATTAAAATGTATCTTTTGTCAGACTTTGCTTTGTGCACTGTGATAAGTATTGTCCTCCTCTGTTTTCCCCAACCTCTACTGATAACACCGTTGGCTATTTAGCACAAAAGATAAATGAACATTTGTTATATTAAGCCACTGAGATTTGGGGGTCGTCTGTTACTGGAGCACAACCTGCTATATTCTTATTGATAAACCATGTTTTCAGCTGCTTTAAATTTTATTCATAGGGACAAAATTCTTAAAATCACTCATTAAATACTGAATTCTATAATCTACTTTTTCTGAATCAATTGTTTTTTTTTTTCCTTTTATTTTCTTAATGTGGCACACTACACTGATTTTTTAAACGGTTTTATGGGCATGGAACCAGCCATGTTGCCCATCAAAGTTGGAAAAGATTTTAAAAAATGTGGTATATATACACAATGGAATATTATGCAATCATAAAAAAGGACAAATATATGGACTTCATAGCAACTTGGATGGATTTAGGGTCAATTATACTCAGTGATCTATTACAGAAACAAAGAACAGAGTACCATATGTTCTCACTCATAAGCGGACCTTGAACAATTATAATACTATAAGAAAGGGATTGGCAGTAGTGGGATACTGTCAGCAGGGGGCGGGGATGGGATTGGCAGCTGAAGGAAATTGCTAGGGGAGGGAGGAGCACACCTCATCAACAAGGATACCTGCATAATCAATGTTTGTATACCTAACCCTGAATTGTACCCCACATCTGTATTTTAAAAAAGGTAATAATAATAAACAGCTTTATTGGAGTATTACCTGCATGTTATATAATTTACTTGTTTTAAGTGTACTATTCAAAGATTTTAACAAATGTATAGAGTTGTACAATCATTGCCACAGTGTAACTTTATGAAATTTTCATTCCCCCTAAAAAAGTCTACAGCTTATTTGCTTTCATGCCTTATTCCCACCTCTAGTCCTAGGTAACAATTGATCTATTTTCTGTCTGCAGATTTGCTTTTTTGTGCATTTCATATAAAAGAATTATATAATATATGGTATTTCTGTTACTTAATTCTTTGGTTTAACATCATGCTCCCATGTCACAGCATGCATAAGCATTTTATTTCTTTATATTGCTGAATAATATTTTACTGTACAGATATACCACATTTTCCTTATCCATTCTTCAGGTGGTGAGCACTTAGGTTGTTTCCAGTTTTGGGTATTATAAATAATGTAGCTATCACCATTTGAAGACAAATATTTGTATAGACTTATGTATTTATTTCTCTTGGCCGGATACCTAGGAGTGGAAATGTTGGGTTGTATGGCACGTTTATGCTCAATACTTTAAAAAGCTTCTGAGGTTGGGGCATGATAGCTCATGCTTGTAATCCCAGCACTTTGGGAGGCTGAGGTGGAAGGATTGCTTGAGGCCAGGGTTCAAGACTAGCCTAGGCAACATAGTGAGACTTCATCTCTCCAAAAAATTAAAATTAAAATTAACCAGGCATGGTGGTACATGCTAGTAGTCCCAGCTACTCAGGAGGCTATGGCAGAAGGATTGCTTGAGCCAGGTAGTTGAAACTGCTGTGAGCTGTGATCAGGCCACTACACTCTGACTGGGGCAACAGAGCGAGAGACATTGATGCACAAAAGACAAAGAAGAAAAAAAAAGCTTCTAAACAGTTTTCCATGGTGGAGAAAAGCATCATTTTTTTCAGTTGAATAGCACTATCAGATTCATAACTTAAAGGTCATTACATGACTCTCAAGTGAAAAAGGATTCAGAAATGAATTAGAATAGTTGTTCTCTTTTTCCTTTCTATTTAACTCATACATAATCACACATACATGAACTTTTCATGGAGAGTGAAATCCAGGAATGTTTTACCTAGTTAATAATTTCTGGTAGAATAGTCTTAGGCTCTGTCTTAGTCTGTTTTCTGTTACTTATAATGGAATAGCTGAAATGGTAATTTATAAGAAAAAAAAATATTTCTTACAGTTCTGGAAGCTGGAAAGTCCAAATCCAAGAGGCAGCATCTGGTGAGGACATTCTTGCTGGCAGGGACTCTCAGCAGAGTTCCACGGTGCTTCAGGGCATCATATAGCAATGGGGCTGAGAGTGTTGGTGCGGGTCTCTCTTCCTCTTCTTATAAAAACCATCATTTGCACTCCCAGGATAACCTCTTAATCTATTAACACATTAATCCACGAATGGACTAATCCATTCATGAGAGCAGAGCCCTCATGACCCAAGTGTCTCTTAAAGGTCCCACCTCGTAATACTGCCACACTGGGAATTAAATTCTAGTATGAATTTTGGAGGGGACAAATATTCAAACCGTAGCAGCCTTTCTGTTATACCTGAGCATTCCATTTATTGAATCCTTGTATGGGCAATATTTCCTAAAAGGATTTATGTCTCTTTGGGGATACAGGCTGGCATGCAGAGTAAGATGACATTGCTCCTCTCAGATTCCTATTTATACACTCTGAATTACCAGTGATGCTTTAACTGTTTAAAAGCCATCTGTCCTGCTTGATTTTATTTCTATCATGTGCATACATTACCATTCCTAAAACAACAAAAAGCCAGCTTTTAATAGCATATAAATCTAAGTGGCTTGTTTAAATTTCTCCCAAGTAATTTAAAGAACAATCTCTCCTATTATGCCTTCTTCTTATTTTATCTTTTGCCACATTGTTCATTTAAATTGACCAAAGAAATTGACTTACTTTTATGTTTTTGCAGATAAATATTCTAAGTATTTCCTAATAGGCATATATATTCCTGATACAGGGACTAAGGCTAATGGTCAGACCTAAGTTGTAATGCCTTCTATTTAATCTTAATTGGTGAATAGCAGAAGAGATAATGAGTGAGAGCTCAGATAGATAAACAAAAAAACAAAATATCATGAGGAAATTGGCAGTAAAAAGGTGCTGACTGACAGAGCACCATGCCAGCCAAGAAGAGCTCAATGCTATTCTAAGTTGTCTCTGACCTACAGAGATACAGTTTCCCCCTATTCACTGATGAAAAGCAGACTCCAAACTGAGGCAAAGTTCTCTGTGCCAGAGTCCAATCACAAGGCTGGTCTGGCCCTGGGTTAAGCAGATGCACTTAAGGGTTCCTTTTGAAGTTACTCATCTTCAACAGGCTTATACTCAGTGTCATCTTTTATCACTTTTGTGACTTTGGGAAATTTATTTAACATTTATACTTAACATTTTAGATTCAAAAATGGGTATAATTCCAGAACCAGTGCGAGGTCATTTTGTGAGGGTTCACTGAGACAAGACATGTAAAGTAGTAGAAATGACATTGGGCAGGGGGTCAATTCTCCAAAAATGTTGGTTGTTATTACTAATGATGATTGGTTGCTATTCAGATGGTTAGAGCCTTTATTCTTTTTCTGTTTTAGCAGCTTTGTTAATATGTCATTAGCATACCAGATAACTCATCTATTTAAAGTGTTCAATTTAATATTTATTAGTATATTCAGAGATATGTGCAGCCATCACCACAGTCAATTACAGAATATTTTCAGCACTTCAAAATAAACCTTGTATGTACCCTTTGGTATCACTTCCTTATATTTCCATTTCCCCTTCTCACAGGCCCTGAGTAACTACTACTCTGCTTTCTGTTTCTATAGATTTGCCTAGATATTGTGTGTGTATGGAATTATATTATATATGGCTTTTTGAAACTGACTTCTTTCACTTAACATACTGTTTTTAAGGTTTATTCATATTGTAGCATGAATAAACACTTCATTCCATTGTAGGATGTATAGGTTGAGCATCCCAAATCTAAAAATCTGAAATCTGTGATACTCCAAAGTCTGAAATTTTTGGAGCACCAACATAAAACTCAAAGGAAATTTTCACAGAAGCATTCTGGATTTTCAGATTAGGGATACTCCACAAGTAAGTATAATGCAAATATTCCAAAATCCAAAACACTTCTGGTCCCAAACATTTCAAATGAAGGATACTCAACCTGTACCATATTTTGTTCATCCATTCATCAGTTGATGGACATTTGGGTTGTTTTCATCTTTGGGGTACAATGAATAATACTGCTATAAAAAGTTTTTTGTGAATATATGTTCTTATATCTCTTGGCTAGCAGGGGAGTAGTTGAGCCATGTAGTAACTACATGCTTAATTATTTGAGGAACTACCAAATTGGTTTCCAAAGCATCTTCTTCATTTTTCATTCCTACCATGTACAAGGGCTCTGATTTCTCCACATCATTTAAGGAAACAGGAGTCAGGAGTCTTTTGTATCTTTAAAAGTAAAAGGAACATAATTTAAGTCTGCAAAACTTCACAAAGACTTATATTGATAGAGAGGAGAGCTTATAGAATTTTAAGGTATTCACAGAAACTACATAAGATAAAAGATAATGAGCCAATATTGCACTTCTTTTCTTTTGGAGGTTTTGATGTCTATAATAATTTAAACATGTCATATTTTATGGAATGAGTTTACAATTTACTGTCCATACTACAACACTTTTAAGAGTGAAAAGTGCTCTATCTGTAGTAATCCTGGGAGCACAGAGTAAACTGAGGTTGTTCCAGGCAAACTGGGATATATGTTCACCCTGTGTGGATGAAAGACCTCACTATTGACTCATACTAATTTAAGAATGTATTTTACTTGTTTTCTGCTTTTAGTGGAGATATAGAAATTTGTATTCATCCCACATTTATAAGCAGGGGTACATAAATATACATGTTGGATTTCATTAAAGTTGGGTCTCTTTCCTCAGGATGAACAAATACGTCATACAAACAGGAAATAAATCCAAGCGTTTTTAGCAGCAGTCGTCTGTGTTGTTTTTACAGCTAAACTGAAGTGGATTGTATCATGAAATTTACATTTTATATAATGTCTATGTTTTTAAAGATTTTTACATACCCTATATCACTTTTCAAATTATTCTACCCCCAGCCCCAAGAGTGCCTCTTAGAGTGTTAGAATATAAATGTTGTCCTCAAAAAATATATATTCAAAAAGTAATTCATGTCGGAATGCTTATTTTTATAAGAAGATGAAAAGAGCCCAGTCTTTGTATCTTAGGGGTTGGAGTTTCTAACACAGACTTTCCCTTCTAACTTCTCTTCGAACACTCTCTTTTTTCTCATTTCCTTTTCATTGTAATTCTCTGGTAACTAACCAAACAAGCAAACTCACCTCAACATCCTCATTTGTATTGGCTCTTAAATTTAAAAAAAGCTGTGCCATTCATTGGAATTATGATTTTAATTAATATGCAAGGTCAATTTGACAAGTTGCAAAGCTAGACTCTGGCAGAGAACGATCAAGAAAAGGATATACAAAAAAAGTCACACTTGTTACTGCCCCAGGAGGGAAGTACTGAACACCACATCCTTGCCCTAATTTACCCTCTGGAGGAGCTATCTTTGCTGGCAGCACAAAAAGAGTCATAGCCATTAAAGAACAAACAATTGTGAGAGAAAGACTGAGAGAGACAGAGGGAGGAAAATGATGCAGTCTACTTTGAATACACAGGAGGGCTTCTTCAATAATACTTGAGTTGAGTGGAAGCTTGACCCTCAAATGGTTGCCTAGGTCAGCAGGACCTGAGGCAATCCCTGGGGTGAGGTCTGGTCAGGTAAGTTAAAGCCGCCTTCAGGGCACTTTCAATGTAGGTACCAATTTCCTCCAGACTAAGGATAAGAGAGCAAGGCTGCTTAAGTTCAACTTTCTTCTTTGCTTTTTACTTGCTTCCTCTGTTCCTGTGAGTATAGTACATCTAAGAATGACTTCCAATGACTAGGGAGTACTTTATAAGGATATTGCCTCCTGGTCTGATTGTAAACAGTTTTTTAGTCATCCAACTACACTCATTCCCTGGGTCATAGGCATGAATACATAGAATTTTTAGAAAGATATTTTTACTTGCTATCCCCTAAGTTCTAGGTTTCCTTTCACCATGAATTCTACAGATATTTTCTGAGTCTGGTTCAAGCATCGGGGGAGTTGCTGTCTCTCATTACAATTTCATTTTTCGGTTCTTGACTGGTTCTCTGTCCAGTTCCTCCCACACAGGCCTGAAACTGCCCTATGTCTCTTTGAGCCGATCTAACTCCTAGCTTGAAAAATTCAGAATGTGTTCTTTTTTCCAAACAAAATATGTTCTATATTCATTAACTTCAAAGCAAGATATTTAAAAATATTCTGTTTCTTTTATATTTCTACTGGTTTCATGTTCTATCAATGAAGAAAATTAAAAGAAAATTCTGTAGTTTTATTTTGCTCCCATTGACAAAGCTAACAAGAGCTTTGCTTTGAATAAGATTTGTTGACCTTAAAATACCCTGTGGATCTCTTTGGTATATTTGAAACTCATTAGTCATTGTTTTTCTGAAAATCCTTCACCTTTTTGGCTTATATGACAGTGATATTTGCTGGTTCTCCTCATAATTCTCTGTTTTGTTTTTTCAGTCTCTGCTGCCTTCTCTTTCCCAACCTATTTTGCAGTTTTGTCCTGGAATACTGTGTTTCTCATTTTATGCAGTGGGATGACTTACTTTGCAGATTCAGGCAAACACTAATTATTAGTCAGAGTTACCCAAGAAAATCTCCTAAGAAGGTATCACGGTGAGGACCAACATACTATATCTCAGCAGGTCTATAGTCTTTTTCTCCAGGTGAAACCAATCACTGCAGAGACCCAGATAATAGTTGCTGTTAAGGGCCTTGTTGTATAAAAAGTAAATAACTTTAAAAATGAGAACATATGTAACAAGGCAAGATATCTGTCATAGGACAGGGATATGAGTGCTGAGGCTGAAGAAGGGTGCAGTTCCTTTAGCATGTTGGAGAGAAAGTATTTCTTTCTTCCAAAGCATATAAAGGGGACTTTATAAGAGTACAGTGTATGTATGATCAGGCATTTGTTATTCTCCAGGGTGAGTCTGTCCTTGTTCTTCACTTCACATACTAGGTATGTGCATGTATATATGGAAGCTATTAGTACTGATATTAGTATTAATATAGTTTTGCATTCCTAATGGGATGTGGTAGACTCTGAACTCACAAAACACACAGGAAGCAGTTATATCTAACTATGTATTGCTACATGTAATTATTTCATTCATTCAATAATTAGCCATTTAATTATACCATATGACAAGCTTTATGCCCAGTGTTCGAGACGGTAGGGAAAACTAGATTTTAAAATTCCCTATTCAACACAGCTTATTTTATTTTTTATTTTTTATTTTTTATTTTTTTGAGTTGGAGTCTCACTTTGTCGCTCAGACAGGAGTGCAGTGGCTGCTCCCGGCCACTGCAGCCTTGACCTGCTGGGCTCCGGCGATCCTTCTGCCTCAGCCTTCCAAGTAGCTGGAATTACAGGCATGCGCTACCATGCCCAGCTGATTTTTAGATTTACTATAGAGATGAGGTCTCGCTGCCTAGGAGGGTCTCGAACCCGCAGGCTCAGGCAATTCACTCACCCCAGCCTCCCAAAGGTGCGGGATTACAGGCTGAGCCACCGAGCTCGGCTAACACAGCTTATTATTGATTCATTTTGTTAAAGAAGTTATTAAACATTTGCTATGTATCAAGTACTATGCAGAACCCTAACTATATACATGTGTGTGTGTGAGTGTGTCTGTGTACATACACATGATATATACGTATATGTGTGTTTGTATATATATGTATATATATATATATATATATATATTTATGGTTTCTGATTTCTAGGAACTTGCAGATTTCTGATTTCTAGGTTAATACAGAGGGGGAAAGAAATAGACATGTAACATGATCATTACAATATAATGGATACATGAGTAGAACCATGTAGAGAGTCACATGGTATTTGAGAGGGAAGACAATATTATTGTACGAAACTAATTTGCATCAGGGAGGAGTAAGAAAATCTTGACCTAAGATTTATCTTATTAGTGTAATGTATTTATTGATTTCACCAAGTTTTTGTTGCTCGCTTCTTTTTTTTATTTTAAATTTTGTATTTTAAAATTGTGGGGTACAGTTAAGAGTTAGGTTTACAAATATGCATCGTTCAGTCACCCTTGTTGATAAGAGGTGTCTTCCTGTCCTCAGAGAGATATTCATTACTGTTAGTCCCACCTCCTTTCCCCTCCCTACCCCCCCATAGTTTCCCACCACTGTCAGTCCTTTTCTTTTAGTATTATGATAGATGTCCAAGGTCTACTATATGAGTAAGAACATGTGATACTCAGATCCTTGTTTCTGTGAGAGATCACTCAGTATTATAGACTCTAGTTCCATCCAGGTTGCTGTGAAATTCATGATTTTGTTCTTCTTTATGACTGCATAATATTTTGTGCATATGTACCACATTTTTTAATTCCATCCAGTTTTGATGGGCAGCATAGTTGGTTCCATGTTTTTGCTATTGTGAATGGACCTGTAACAAACAAACGTGTGCAGGTATCTTTTTTGTAGAATGATTTGAGTTCCTCCGGGTATATTCCCAACAGGGGAATTGCTGGGTCATATGGAAGGTCAATTTTAGTTCTTTCAGAAATCGCCACACAGTCTTTCAAAGAGGTGGCACTAGTGTACATTCCCACCAGCAGTCTAGAAACGTTTCCTTTTCTCTGTATCCTCTCCAGCATCTGTTCGTGTTTATTTTATTAATGATGGCCATTCTTACTGGGGTTAGGTGATATCTCAGTGTGGTTTTGATTTGCATTTCTCTGATGATTAGCGAGGTTGAGCACTTTTTCATGTGTCTGTTGGCTGCCCATATATCTTCTTTTGAGAAGTGTCTATTCATGTTTTTTACTGACTTTTTTTTATATCAATATTTTTTATTTTGATATTGTGGGGTACAGTTAAGGGTTAGGTATACAAATATGCCTCATTCAGGCCCCCTTGTTGATAACAGGTGTCTCCCCATCCCCAGACAGATGTTTACTACCATTAGTCCCACCCCCCATAGTTTCCCACCACTGTCAGTCATTTTCTTATGGTAGTGCATTGGATGATCAAGGTCCACTATATGAGTGAGAATATGTGATACTCAGATCTTTGTTTCTG
>NW_007246092.1:5942-13534 GCF_000164805.1 Carlito syrichta | reverse complement strand
AACAACCCAGATGAACTTGAACCTGGAGGACTTTATGCTAAGTGAAATATCCAGAAAGAGAAAGATAAATACTGTATAATCTTACTTATATTGGGGTCTAAAATAGTAAAGCTCATGGGAACCAAACATAGAATGGTGATTTTCAGGGGCTGGAGTAAGGGGAAATGGGGAGGTGTTGGTAAAGCCTAGAAAGTTCCGGTTATGCAAGATTAGTTCTGAAGGTCTAGCGTCCAGCAATGTGACTATAGTTAACAGTGTATTTGTAAAGTATTTCAAATTTGTTACAAGGTTAGATCTTAAATGTTCTCACTAAAAAAAAAAGAAAAGAAAAAGTGACTCTGTGAGGTGACTAGCTTGATTGTGGTGATAACTTTATAACATATACAAATACCAAACCATGTTGTACATCTTAAATATATTCATTTTTTTGAAAATCGACAGCAATATGGTTATATATAATTTGCCATCTTTACCATGTTTAAGCTTACAGTTCAATGGTTATAAATACACATATATTTTATGCTCAATTTCATATTTGTCAACTGTACCTCAATAAAGCTGAAAAATGTGAATAAATATTAAAGAAATGTAAATATACTCAGACAGAAAAAATATATATTGTCATTTTTTATGAAAATAAAAGGAGAAATAAAATGCTTACCTAAATCTTTGAAAAAATATTAGCAGATGAAGCATTTCCTTATATTTATGCAAATGTACTAAAAATAGTATCTTAAATCAATTTTAGATGATTACTCCTCCATTATTTTCTTACATAGAAAGTTTTCATCCAAAGTTATATTTTACAACGTGTTTCTAGAGAACTTTCCAGTTTTAGCAAATGGTTCACAAAAGGGGATCTGTGAATATGACTGTGGGACAGCCCCAGGAAAAGCAAAGGAGGGAGAATTTCTTTTTAAAAGAGACCTGACCATGAACAGTATTTTTGGTAAAAAATGTAGTTAGGCACTGATGGAATTTTGTCAAGAAAGTGGGATATTATTGCATCATATAATGTTCCTAAAAATAAAAATTAATATTAGATTATTTTCTTTTGGAGTTTATTTTCTGGATGATTTTAATTTAGAAGAAATTCCTTTAATGATTTTGCCAGTAATTGCTGGGTTGTTATCAGGTATCATTTATTTTTCTACTTTGCGCTCTTTGCAATTATTTGTGAATTCTATAACCTCAGAATTAAAAACTGTGGTGTGATTATATTTACCAATATAACAGTAAAATTTCTTGGGGAATAACAACATTGTTTTCTTCTCTAATTTTTTTGACTTTATTTTACTTTGTGAATGATTGTTAAATTATTCTAATTAGTACAGTTACTTGTAACATTGATGTTTGGCACACATTATTCCAATCCTTTTCCTATGTATTATGGTTTTTGTAGTTTAGTACATAATATTTTGAGTATATACACAATAAATATACACAAACAACAAATAAATACATGTCTAAGGAATTGTCATTTTTAATAAAAATAAACCAAAAGAGAAATAAAACTCTTATTTGAATTCTTTGGAAAAATATTGGCAGATGAAATATTTCCTTACATTTTTCCAAATATAGATCAATTTTAAGGTGATTTCTCTCTCATCATTTTTTTACATAGAAAGATTAATTTGTCCAGTATCACATCTTGTCTATCCCTGTCTACTGTTTATAATTATATTATGAAACCAAGATAGATTTACATAGCAACTGATAGTTTTAAATGTATTTATAGAAAAGAAGAAATATTGAAAGTAAATAATGTAGACATTTAACTCAGGAAACAAAAAAATCATAAGATAAGTCAAAAGTATAGAAGAAAGAAAATATAAAAACTGTATTTTAAAACAGAAATTAAAACAAATCATATAATAAAAATGACTAAACCAGGCACAGTGGCTCAAGTCTGTAATCTCAGAACTTTGGGAGGAAGAGCAAGAGAACTGCTTGAACCCAGGAGACCAAGACCTGCTTGAGCAGCATAGTAGAACCTCGTCTCCACACACACACAAAAATTTACTGGGCGAGGTGGCAGGCACTACTAGGGTACTGAGATGGAAATATCGCCTGAGCCCAGGAGGTGGAAAGTGCATTGAGCTATGATTGTGCCACTGCACTCCAACCTGGGCAAGGTGAGATCCTAGCTCAAAAATAAATAAAAGCAGCAAACAAACAAATAAATACATAAGCCAAACGAAGCACACATTGTATTTTTGGGAAAAAAATCAAAGTAAACTCTGGAATTGTGATAAGAAAATTAATGCTCAAGTAAACAACACTGGGATTTTAAAAACAGATGTTTACAGTACAAATAAAGAGCAAAAATTAGTAAAAGAAGAAAATGTACAACTTATGTGATTTGAAGTCAAAATGAGATGCACAATTTAATCAAAAGTGGTTAATGATGAATCTATGAATCAAATCAAGAAGGAACCCCAAATATATCAGTTAACACAAAAATTGAGCATGGGTCAAAGTTATAATTAACCTAAAACTAGGCTTTTCTATGATGAACAGTTTCATATATTAAAAAGATGGAAAACAGCTGAAGTTATTTTATGAAGCTAGAAATATCACAACACAAAACTTAGCAACCTGACCAAAATCCTAGAAGATAAACAGAGAACCTCAAAATAAAGCAAACAAATAAACCAAACACCCAGTATCTATTATCCAACTTTAGTCATGAGTTTAAGTAAATTAAATGTAGACATACACGTATAGTTTTTTAACCAGGAGTGTAGAATAATTGAACATTAGACAGTTCATTAATGTAGTAGTCTCTATTAAGAGGTTAAAAGGAAAAACATTTGATCATTTCAACACATGACTGATAAAATACTCAATAAAATTAAACATGCATTGATAAGAAAAAATTTTAAAACAATCTGGAGTAAAACGGAACTGTGGAGGAATAATCTTGCTACTATTATGCTTACTTCCAGTACTCTTCAAATCATTGAAAAATGACATCTCTCGACTAAGCACGGAATTTCACGGTTTCGTATTAAAAAACAAAAAAGGGGGATATGTTGGGAGACAGCCTTGGAGGCCCACCTGATTGACAGGGTCCGGGTGGGCCGAAGACCCCAGGCCGCGGGCGAGCCCAAGAAGCTGAGGCCCTTCTGTCTTTCACCTTTGCTGTTTGATACCGCCGAAGAATTCTTTGCAGTCGTGAAAGAAGAAAATGGCATGTTTATGTGAAGCACTCACAGCTAACCTGGAAATATCATGGTTTATTTTTCCATTTTTCCCACTATGCCACTTGGCCTTTTCTAACATATGCAAGGGTTAAACTCTGAAGCACATCAAGAATGCTTTCTTTCACTTGGTTATAAGTTACTAGATATTGCTTAAGTAATAAATGATATAAGTATATTCACTCCTTATTTGATTTAGGATTACGCAGTTTAGTGTTTAGACATAAGGTTTTTTAGAAGCACAAGTTTATAGTAAGTTCATTATGAATTCATTATAAGTTCTAACACTTATCTAGGAGTTATGTAGGTGATTTATAACACTGTTTTCACTGATTTAGGATAAAGACTAATCTTAAGGTTTTTACTTAATTCTATAGTTAAAACTCTAAGTTAACATTTATAGAGTAGGTTTTCACTGAACTCAGAATATAATAATCAGACACTTTTATGACAAATCAGCTAAAACAGAAAGTAACCTTGAGGGGCCTGGGAAACATTACTAAAAGCTTCTTTTGAGTTCTCGTTAGAAACAAGCACTGCAAGATAAGAGAAAAGTAACGAGGACATCTGGACACGGGAGGCGATCACAGGACTCTGAAGAACATAAGAGCCTAAGATGAGAATATTCCTGACACATAAAGAAATATACACTTAAAGAAACTTTCTTGAAACATTTGTAATTTGGGACATTGGACTGAGAGTGTCATTGTTGGCTTTATGAATAAGACGTTGTCTAAAGTCACTGGGAACCTTGGTTTGTTTGCTACTAAGACCACTAGCTGGTAACTTTTAAAAGATATGAATGTGAAAGAGTTTTCTTTGTCTTGCCCCTTCAGAAATGATATAAAAGCTCTGTATTAACGAGCATTAAATTGTCATCTGTTCAAGAAGCAGGTGTCTGGAATATGATCTTCGTCGCTCGCCTATCCGTCTCTCCTTCAGGACACATCCCACGACCCTTGTGGGGCCCACATTATTTACAGATGGCATGATTTCATTTATTGAATAAATTAAAGAATGGAAAATTAATTTATGAAAAGTAATTAAGCAGTTTGCGTAGCTTAAAAAATGACATGCTAAATAACATAGTAATACTATATTACAAAATTTCTCATTGAGCTCTATTTACTTAAAACAATATCTAGCAAAATAAAAACTCAAAATAAGACTCAGAAAAACACTTTATTGGTATAAAAACAAAATTAGCTTTTGAAAATAAATATAGATTAAAATGAATATAGATGTCACATTTTTATTTATTACTCCTATTATTTTTCTTATTTCTATGCTATTTTATACATCTTTTTCAGTGTGCACATCATACATTCCTTTTTTTTTTTTTTTGAGTCGTGGTCTCATTCTGTCACCCATGCTGGATTGCAGTGACATGATCACTGCTCACTATTGCCTTGACCTTCTGGGCTCAGGAGATCCTTTCTCCTCAGTTGCCCAAGGATCTGGGACCACAGGGGTGCACCACCATGCCTGGTTAAGTTTTGGAATTTTGTAGAGATGGGGCCTTACTATGTTACCTAGGCTGGTCTTAGCTCAAGAAATCCTCTCGTCTCTCCCAAAGAGCTGGGATTACAAGTGTGAGCCACCGTGGCTGTCTGTATTTGCTTTTATTAAATATGCTTTTATGCATTTTATTCTTTTTTATGCTTTGGCAAATTAAATCACTTTTCTAATTTCATTTTGGATGATTTATTGCTATTATCTAGAAGTAGAATTGATTTGAGTATGTTTATCTTGCATTCTGTAAAAATTTCATTGTACTTTTCAGCTCCAAAATTTCTATTTAGTGTTTCAAAAAAACTTCTCCATTTAAAATAATATTTTCTAATTAATGCATCATTATTAAAGCTACGTTTCCCTTTAATTCTTAGATATGGGCCTTGTTCTTTGACATTTGCAACAGGAGCTTTGGCGTCTTTTCTGCTAAATCTAACACCTGAGCAATGGTTGACTTTGTTTTCTCCCCTTGTGTATAGTTACACTTCCCTCTTTCTCTTCAGCCCTCTTTTTTTTAAAATTGAAAACTGGATATTATATATCATATATTGAAGCTGATGCCTTTATAGTGACTACTGTTGATCTTTGGTTATTGTGTTTAGTGACCTGTTTGCACTAATTCTATAGTTCGACTCCCTTACACTGTACAACTGCTGAGATCTCTGCTAATTTTTCTAAATTCTTGTTTTACAGCTGGGCTTGGTGGCTCAGCCTGTAATCCCGTGTCTTTGGGAGGCTGAGGTGAGTGGATTGCCTGAGGCTGCAGGTTCGAGACCCGCCTGGGCAGCGAGACCTCTTCTCTACAATAAATCAAAAAAATCAGCTGGACGTGGTAGCACATGCCTGTAATTCCAGCTACTTGGAAGGCTGAGGTGGAAGGATTGCTGGAGCCCAGCAGGTCAAGGCTGCGGTGGCCAAGAGCGGCCACTGCATTCCAGTCTGGGCGACAGAGTGAGACTCCAACTCAAACAAAACAAAACAAAACAAAAATTCTTGTTTTACTTGTTAAACTTGGTTTCTTTGGAGTCACCCCTGTGTCACCCCTGTGTAACATAGCTTAGTGGCTACCCTATGATTGATCAGAGGTTGTGCTCAGATCCTTGGCCAATGCATGTTTATTTGGGTCGGGGAATCCATTCCATGTTCAGAAAATTTGCAAGATGATTCTGACTCTTATTTATTGCTCCACTTTCTTGTGTCTCCTCACAACAGGTGCACAAGCCTCATATTTACCTGGGTACTTGCAGAAAATTGGGGATGATCATTTCTGGTCTCTTTTGAGCATGTGTGCAGCCTTCCACATGTGTGCCTCCTTTCAGACTGCCAGGAACATGTGGGAGCTTATCAAGGCCCACCATGGCCATCTTATTTACAGATCCCCTTCTAGATTTTCTTGTTAGTCTTAATATAGCTTATCCTATCCAGTGTTACATCCTGAGGCTAGATGAGAAGTTCATATTTCCTATTTGTTTGCCACAGATTTTTATATTGTTTTTGATGAGTATTTTTTCTTCTACTTCTCTCAAATCAAGTAAGCCACTCTTACCAGGGAAGCTTCTGCTTTTCATGGCTTTTCCTGCCCTCCTAAAATGAAGTGAAGGCATTGAGCATGGGCAGGAGATGTGTGTGCAACTTTGTTTAATCCATGTTCTATAGTTTTCTAAAATTAACGCTTCTCAATTGCTTGTATGCCTTAAATCCATTTCCAGAGTCTCAATATGATTGTTTTTGAAAATTTTGTCCAGTCTTATCATTCTTTTGGGAGAAGAGGATTAGCTAGAATTCTTCAGCATTCTGGAAGTTCTCCACACTAGAGAAACTAAGAGTTCTGAATGCTGTACCACCTCTTTGTGTGGTTGTAGCATGCATTCTGAAAATTCCCACTTACCTAAGGATTTTGTATCATGCACACATCCAAAACACTATAGCAGAAGTCCAGTTAAATATTTAATATGGCCCTTTGGGTGATGTTGCAGTCTAAGTACACAAGCCTTAGTCAACATGGTGGCGGGGTGGGGGAGAAGAGAGACCTCATATTATCCAGACTTTACCAATGAGGACATTATTCTGAAAGAGTTGGCTCACCAGCATGTAGGAACCTGATAACTACGTAAACAGACAGAAGAGTGAGCTCTGATACATCTTTTACCGAGTGTGTCTGAAGTTTGCAGATGCTGTAAGAGACTACACGTGGATTGTGTCATTATCAGATGATACATCTCATGACTATGCTGCTTCAATGTGAAATTTTACTAGAGCATGCTATGAAATTCAAAGCACGATCATGTTCAAAATCATCCTTTGTTTGTTTTTTAAAGAAAATATATTCTTAAAACAGAGAAGCAGATTTTAATAATATTTGAAAAGTTTTGTGTTATGAAATCCACGTGAATTGTGACCTTTTTCAGTTCCTCAGATTGGATATGCTCCCTCTGCTTGCTGGGTTTTTGCATGTCCTGTGTTCTTTTTTCCAAGTTAACTCTTATTCTTCCCTTGGATCTCAGGTCTGTCATCACTTGCTGGGAATCTCCCCTTGACCTCCCTGGCTTGGTCTATTCTTCTTCTTATTTATTATTATAGCACAGTGTACTTCTAAATTAAGTGCTTACAACTATCTGATATATTCATTTGTATGATTTTAAAAATTCATGCTAAACTCCACCAAGGAATGTATACCCCTCCTCACTCTTAATTCTATCTACCTTTATATTTTCAGTTCTTAGTAAGATGCCTGGCATATAATAAGTGATCAATAACTATTTATGAATGATAGAATGAATAAACAAAGGCACTTAAACATTTTCTAAGAAGCAGAAAATAATATTATTAAATTTAAATTAAACATACAATTTGAAGAAAATGAGTAAATTTATAGAT
>NW_007246092.1:0-5559 GCF_000164805.1 Carlito syrichta | reverse complement strand
TCCCCAGTGAATTTCATCGGGAATTAGAGTGTTTCCCCAAATGGTCAATTCAACCACATCATCATTCTTGTGTTTAAGATGACTCACTTGCTTGAAAAACAAAAGACAATTCTTCAGCATAGTACACATAACTTTTCATAATCGAGGGTTATCAGCTTCTCCTGTGTTGGTTCTTTTCTTCGCTCCCTATGTTCATAACCTACTTCTTTCATATAATAAATTTCTATATATCATCTACGCGTTTTAACACCAAATTTCTAATACATTTTACTGTATCATAAGACACATGCCTTTTTTGATATTCTTTAGCAAAAATATATAGGATTTTATGCTTTAAATTTTTCAGACAAAGTTAAAATAAATATGTCAATGACATGAACATTCTGCAGAACTAGGAGGCTGTCATTCCAAATAACCTCCCCAGACTCCCTGGGCACATGATGCAATTGATCCTTCTACTACTAGCAAGAACCCCAGAGGTGTTGTTGGAGGCCAGTTGCCTTAGGCTCTGCTCTGCTTCTTGTGCAAAAACACCGCCTGATTCCTGGCTGGACTATTTCTCTAGCAAACATATCACTCTGCTAGAAAATAAGTTCTTGGGTTACTCTCATAAGTCCAAATTCTCCTGCAGCTCGAAACTCTGTTAAATCAGTGTTAGTAATAATTAATTCTCTAATTGATTATCATTAAGCTTTGTGTTATTCATTTATATTCATAGTATTTGCAAAATCCTCTTATCTTGTATTCGATTTTTCCCCCTGCTTTTATTTTGGGCTATGCAGTTGAAACTATCTTATGTGCTTTCCTTTTTGAAGTACTTTAAAATTTCCCATCAGCAGTTGGATACCTTCACTTCACTGAACTGTGATGGGAAGCCTTCCTGCCTGCTCTTGCTCTCTCTTAATACCCACAGTGAAGCTACACATGCTTACCCCATTTGGGTAGGAATAGAGTTCCAAGGCCCTCAACCCTGTGCATTCCCTCCAGACCAATGCTTACAACATGAGTGAAATCTCCCTGCCCCCCAGTTCACCACCTAGAGAACAACCCTACTTATGGGCGATTTCAACAATGACAGGTATTTGGGGAAACGGAACAAAAGGGCATTTTCTTTAGTCTGTCTGATAATCTGCACTGCCTTTGCTGCTCCTTTTTCACTGGATTATGGAGAGTTGCCTGTGGATTGTGCTGCTACACCCAGGATGCCTGGAGCCATCTGGCCATGATTTTGAGAAGAGCAGAATGAGAGCACAGAATGCAGGAACAAGTAGAACAAGCAGGCAGGGGAGAAGAGTAAAAGGAGCCTCAGAGACAAAAATAATGGGTCAGTAGGAAAAGACAGAGAAGACCAAGGAGAGAGAGAAAAGAGGTCAGACATCTGACAGTGGAGAAGATCACAGAAGTAGGAGCGGAGAGGTTGCCGGACCAGTCACTGGGCATCTCCGAGTGACAGCCAGCACTTGTTTTCACAGATGAGAATGTTAACCCAAGTGTTGATATGATTTCTCCTAGGCCAAAAGCTACTAAATTTTCTAGCCAGACCACATACTTTGTGTCTAGTACTCCTTTTATAGCAGCTGGTGTGATGGGGAGGCTGGAAGGGCTTAGACAAGAACACTGAGAAAATCTGGAAGACAGAGAGTGGGAGAGACAGAGGGGAATTTAGAGACTCTCTGGAAGTCTGTGGGGAAGGGAGGCAGAGGGGATTATCTTGTAGGGAAGTGGGCAAAGGAAGCGGTTTCTTTGTGCAACAGGGAAGTCAGATGAGGGTGCAAGAGGGTGTGGGAAGGGGTATGACATTTGAGTTCTGAGGGCAGGTGCCTTGTGGAGACATCCTTCCCCCAACAGAGCTCCAATGCTGCTCTGCCTCTTCCATCTCTTTGAGTGCCTTTGCTGCCCTTAGGAAAGCACAGCTAGTAGGAAGAGCTCAGCTGAAAAGGTTCCCGTGGTAGGGCATAGGAGAGCAGAGAGAAAGCACTGGGCAGGACGTTGGGGAAAGAAGCAATGCTCCTCTAGAATGCCCTAGCAATCTGCCTTTATAGTTAGTTTCAAGTAGGGAATTCTTGCCCACAAGTCTTGGCTTCTGTCTCTGATTTTGAGGTATGCGATCTGGTCTGGGGGAAGAGGGTATTTTGGAAATTGTGCAATCTGTGCAACCGTCTCCATCCTTCTTCTCTCTGGGCTCCTCATCTTCCTGCGGCATCTCTTCTCCCATCCCTTTACACACACACTACTTGTCATTCTCTCTCTCTCCGCCCCCCAGGCTCTGGGATCCCACCACATCTACCAGCAGTAGAAAAGTCTCTCTCCTTCTGCATGCTCCAGATCTCCTCCTTGCCAGCCACAGCTGGGTGTACACCTAGGGCTCAGGCTGGCTGGGCAAGCTGCAGACTCTTGACTGGGGCAGTGTCTTAGGCACCATCGACTCTCTGAGGCCCTGTACAGTGAGACTTCAGCAAAGAGGAGCAGAAGTACTTACAGGACCTGTTCTGGTTGTACTTTCATGGTTTTCCTCAGGAAGTACAGACCTTTGCAGGTCAATTTCACTTTGAATGTAAGTTCATTCATTGCCCCAAGCTGATAACTTGCCTGAGGGCTCCAACCATCTTTCAATGGGGAGGATAGTGTATAGGCTCTGACCAGCTTGCAACCTTTTGGACCTTGTTTCCTCTTCTGGCTCCCATTCTCTCTTCTGTTTCACCCTTCAGCCCTTCCCTTCCATATGCACAGAACGATCTTACTGTACAAATCTCTTCATATGCCAGATATACCATTGTGTTTTGCCTCCGTGAATGGTTTTCTCCTCTTGGTCTTCTGCTCACTGTTATTAGGATGGTACTCAGCATTTTCCCATGCTTCTGCCTCTTTTTTCTGTGGTCTATGTATTCACATGGCCTGGTCTGTACTTAATTCCTTTTATGTTAATTCTTTCAGACCACTCTTCCATCTTCCTGAGACCATTCCCATTTACCTCTTTCCCATTAATGATTTCAAGGTACTTTTATGACTTTAAATTTTTCTTTCCACACATTTTCACCTTCTTTCCTATTTAAGCTCTAGTCTCCCACATGATTTCTCAAAAAAAAAATTTCCCTCCCTTGAATCTCTTGGCTTTCTAAATTGTTTTTATTCTTTCTTGTCATACTTTTCATATTAATTATCTCTTCCCGACCACCCCCAGGCCCCTTTGAGCTCCAGATATCAGCCAGCTGTAGAATTCATGGTCCTGGGAGGCCTCAGAATGCTCCCATTTAGGGGCATATCAAGCATCAGATATCATGAGTTTCCAAGTACATTCCTGGGAGCTAGCTCCAAGAGCAGGGAGCCGAGCCCAGAACTTCTATAAGGTGCTCAATCAATACCAAGATATTAAAGAAACAGTATGGGACCTCCTTGGTCACACCTGCCCTCGATTTCTGGCAGACCCCCTTGAAGCAGGGAAGTCAGAACTGGAATGACAAGGTGATCCCAACTCTCTTCCCACTTGTTCCTAGTGTTTTAATGTTTATGTTTGAATTTGCCAATAATCATTTTCATTTTGAGACACAGAATGAGAAGCTAGAGGGTGAGATATGTGGGTTTAGCATTGTTTCTTAGACAAGAGGAAGAAGTGATTACTCCGACTACTAAGGCACCCGAGTCCTTGAGCTCTGGCAAGTCCATTTCTCTCCATCCTCTTCTGCCTAGTGAAGCTCAAGGCCTGACTGTCTAGTGGCCCCAGTCCCAGGCCTGGCCGTCTGTAGCTGGTGTGCCACGTCTCAGGATTCTACCCAATGTCTGTGTGGGTTATGTGGATGTGGGGTGACCAGGAGCAACGAGGCACTCAGAGAGGGGATGTCCTGCCCAGTGCTGATGGGACATGGTATCTCCAAGCAACCCTGGATGTTGTGGCTGGGGAGGCGGCTGGCCTGTACTGTCTGGTCAAGCACAGCAGTCTCTGGGGTGAGAAGGAACTGGGCCCAACTGGGAAATTATGGAAGATAGTCCTGGGGCTTTTGAGTGAGGAGCTGAGGAAACGAGTAGGAATGCCAGGTACCAGAAGGATAAAAGTGGGAGAATTCATGTATTGACGGGTAGAGAATGTCCACAGTTAGAGTTCAAGAAAATAGAAGTAAGGGATTAGATGTAATAAAGAGAAAATAAGTGAGAGCAGTGATTTAATGGAAAAGTTATGGGAGATCGCAGACATGGACTCAGGAGAACTTGAAAGGAGGACTCTAGAAAAAACACATGCAACCTCTAGGAAGGGCCCGCACTTTTGGAATAAGAGATCAGTGGTGGGGTAAAGAGTGTTTTATGGCTTGGATAGAGAATATGCTATGGGTTGACATCTTTATTTTATCCCCAACCAGGTGGATATTCCATCCTTCTGTTCTTGATCTGTTTGTAGCAGTTATCGTGGTCATGTTGGCTATAATCGACTCAAGGTTTAAAAAACAGAGGTGAGCCTCTTTTTGTTCTTTGCTTCTTCAACCTCTAATCAACGTGTTCTTTTTCCTCTCATTCATTTTGCCTTTCCTTCTTTGTTTCCAATTGCACTTCTTTTAGATTAAGATCCTCTTTTTTCCCCATGGCTCAAGTCAGAAGATTCACTCCCTTCATGTACCCAGCCCAGCCTTTCCCATGGGAACCAAGACCCAGGACACCAGGAGTTTAGGACATGAGCTCTGCCTGGCAGAAGAATTGTGGCTCAATATAGACTCCTGAAGAAGTGCAAGACTAACTTAAAGCAACTTTGCTGTCATTAGTCTACCTTATACATAAAAATATTGTCTGCATCTGAAACATAGCTCACGTCCAATAAAGGAAACGTGTTTTATTAAAACAGCTTGTTGTAGCGAGGATACTCATCTCTTGAGAAATATTTTTCATCTTACAGCAATATTTTTTCTGGTTTGGTCACATATTCATCACAATTGCTTCTTCAGACCGTAATTCAGATGGTACTTTCTCAAGGATCTTCTCATCTTCGTCAAACCGAAAGCTCTTCTGTATACCTAAAATTGAACTGGTCTTCATAAACACACAATAGCTTCCTACTCAGGACAGAAACTACTTAAATTTTGGCTTTTTCTTTTCTCTCTTGCTTGACTGTATGCTTTAAGTATTTGTGTCTCTGTTCAAGTCTTATCTGACTTGAGGGCATCTTCGTTAGCATGTGACCTATGTAGAGACACAGGATCTCATGCTCTGTGGGGACCCATGCTAGGTTTAATGCTCCACTGTTTTTATCTTGAAATTCTTAATACATATCAAACAAGAGACACTGCATCTCTGTTTTTCACTGACCCCATGAGTTATGTAGCTGGTTCTACCTGTAGGTAATATTATCAATAAATGCTGACAGAAATATATTTGTTTTCAGATCATGTGATTCTTATCCCTTTCCTTCTCTGACATCTCTGCATCATTTTACTGTATTCAAACTTTTCCTGTCTCCTTGTGTGTCTCACCAGAGGTAAAGGAGGCAGATGAGTGCCTCAGACTCCACAGAGATTGGGGTGTTAATAAATCTTTAGGGATAGTTAAAGAAAATATTAACATGTGAAGTTTTTTTTT